>NC_134571.1:77876646-77966646 GCF_050947875.1 Dermacentor variabilis | reverse complement strand
GCCGATGACTTCAGACATGAGGCACATTGCCATTACCAGCGTAAGTGCAGACGTTCTGGACTGTGATGATTGATATTTGCGGTAGCCTACCGCGCTCAGCCTGGTTAACCTCCTTACTCCTTCATCTCTCTGCGGTGGCTTCCTTTTCTTTTTTTCGCTTACTTTTGTCGTTCGCTTGCTCCTTTTACTGCTGCAAGGAGCAATTTCCATGCGCACAGCTTAAGCAGGAAGCGACAAAAAGAAAATCATGCAGATTTTTGAAACAAGAAAGCTTTGCAGGTAGAGAAACATTCATCCTGTCCCGGGGACAAAACCCGGCTCCGGCACCTTCCCAAGCCGGTCGCTGTACCACCTAAGCTAACTAGGGGGCTCACAGACGGCCAGAGCAAGGTCGAATTAGTCGGCAACTCGAAGCCCCAGGAAACTGAATAGGGAAAATTAGTTCCGCGGTAGTCCACAAGGTGATGGACAGTGCACCAAAGGAAAAAAATTTCATCGAACACACTGTAGCAGAAAGCTACAAAGAAAACCTACAAGGAAAATCTATGTTGTATGCATTAAACAACAGTTACTACGCTCAGAAAAACAAAGCAACTAGTGACCAGTTTAGCGAAAATGTCCTCTGAAGTACATTAGGTCGTTGACAAATATCTAAACCATGTCATGCCTATAGAAGACGCAAAAGGTTGGCATAAACATGCCGTTAGGCTGCTCACTGGTGAATTGAGAATAGTATGAAGCATCGCTCCTCATCACTGATGCAACAGCAGTAAATACACGCATCCACAGCACGTCAGTAACCCATATTCAGTGTTCCATAGGAGACCACCATTGAATCTATAAGGCCGCTTATACAAGAGCCTGTTCCCATTAACGCTAAAAAATGGAATGTGTCACGAATTTTGAAGCCGTGCATCAGTTCCTATTTTCACTGCACGCTACACGACAGCCTGTATGTCTACTACGGAGCGTTGTGTCGCACTGATCAAAAGTGTAAGGTAATCCGGAATACCAGAAATCTTGATGAAAACCACGTTTTATTATGGAAACCATATGTGTATGTCATCTACAAACATGCTCCTTTCGATAGACAAGCACGAGGTCTAAGTGCTGAAAAGAAGGCAAATGTGAATGTTCAGCGTGTGTCTGATGTGCCTGCCACGTTTTCCAAGTTGCTACTACGGCAGTTGAAGCGAAAATTTCCTTTATGAACAGATGCGCACGCATGTCGCTTAGATAATCTAGACAGAAAAAATAGCGCATTCACTTGTCTTATCAGAGGGAACGATTCGGGCCCTGACCATGCAACGGCGAGCTTTCTGTGACTAGTTCCACTAGACGCCACCACTTCATCTCGGCTCGGAGGACGCAAAAAGTATCATGGACGCTGCTAGGCAAAATAGTATCGCTAGGAAATGTTCAGCGTCCCTTCACACACGCATCGATCAAGCAGCCAACGTCCTGGCCCCCGGGGCTCCTGTTGCTTGATCATCGTGGGTTTTTGCGTCGCCTAACTCAAGCAGGCAAGGAGGAACCTCTCGCGGGGTTTCATGTTGCGCAGTTGCGTTACGCTGCTACACAGGCCTTTGGAACACGACGCGACAAGCCCCATCCTTTGCTGAAGGCATCCCGTTCGGTTTCTGTCGCATCTTTCTTTCAATATTTCTTTTTATTCGTATAGCAGATTGCCAGCGTAGTAGTGCAGCTACATTTATTCCTCCCGCAGTGATTTGTTTGCCGGCGGGGGTGAAGCGTAACGCGAGACGCAGAACACAGCAGAGCACAGCTACGTTATTTTTTTTTTCTTCTTCTCGATAAACAGTGTGTCCGGTAACAACGAATCCACCAGGCCCACCGCTAGCTGTAGTTCGGTTTTTATGTTGGTTCTGAAGTGCTTTCAGAAGATTCCCTGCTTTTCATGACGAATCAGCTCACACGGTCGTTTAATGAGTGTAGAAAAGCAATGTGCGTCGCTGTAAGTAGAGATTGGCGAAACAGCTAACTGCATCGGCTCTAGCCTCGCACCGGCGTTGAGCACAATTTATCTTTATTGGATTCGCTGGAAGCTTCCAGTCAACTAGCGAGGCTGAATAAAAACGTAGCAAGATTCGCAATGACTATTTAGATTTTCTACAAATAGGGGAGTGTAAATGTGAAGTGGAGAAACTGTGAAAACACCTAACACTTTTTCGGAGCAAAGCTTGAGGTTCAATGCCGCGGTTAGGAAAATTAAAATTTATTTTCGGAGGTGAACATGTGCGCGTGTTAAGATTAGCATTCCATAAAAAAATAAGGACTGCTGATGATCATCGAGCCCATCCGCGGAAATTGGGTTATTAAGAATGAGTAACCCCCTTTCGGCCCTTACGGCGGCATTCATCAAGTCATAGTCGTGCGTCCGCCATACGTTACAGTGCAGTGTTTAAGCACACGTAGCCAGTTTCCCGGCCGCAGATTCCCTCGATGACGTAATAAAGGCACGGTGCCAGAGTTTAATCCTTGTGACGCCGGCCAATGGGAGGACGCTCAAGACAAGAAAGCGGTGGAGACAGGTTCTTGGAAACTACACCCATCCGGTAGGAGCACAAATTATCCAAAGGCCTGAAAAACATCAGTACCAGGTAAGGGGCGCGAACAACATTGTTCTTTCCAAGGAAACAAAAGCCATCATCTTCGCAGCCATCGCCTTCGGTTTGTTTTTTCCCCGCAGGACGAAAATGTCCCCAACGACATTTGCGGGAAACCACGTTTCTGCGTCGTCAGCATGCCACGATATTGCGATATCTTCAGCTTTCTCGCCTGCCTTTGCGACGTCCACACAATGAAATATCTACCGCGGTTATCTCAGCTGCATAAATAAAGTGCCAAATTGGGGCTGCTTACGTCCGACCGACACGATATTATTAGCTTTGTATGCGCCCCCCGCACAGTAACCTAGTGGCTATAGCGTAGCGCTTCTGAGCTCGACGTCAAGCGTTCGAGCTCGGCCGCGGCGGCAGCCTTTCCGTGGAGCCAAATGCAAAAAAAAGCTGTTGTTCTTAGATTTAGGTGCACGTGCAGCTAAAGAACTGCAAGTGGTGAAAACTAATTGTAAATCCCCGCTACGTAGTTTGTAGTACTAACGCTACGTAGCAGGAATGTAGTTTTGGCCCGTAAAGCCCAACAAATATTTTTTATAGATACTATGTCGTTGGCATACATTTTCATGAAGGCAGCGTGAGTCACATACTGAACAAATGTATGTTTGATGGAACAGACGAAAGCATTTATTGAATAGATTGACGTAACGGACTGACCAAGACATTTAAACAGCGCCAGATCCTTTGTCCTTTAGCTTGAGTCCCGCGTATGAATTTCACATTCACTCTGCTGCCCATTGTAGACTGTTGTAGACTGCGTTGCATGCGAGTGCAGATAGCGCCAACATGCATGGAGCTGCAAATTCCTATTTTTCATGATGCTTTGTCGATGGCGAGGCTTGTGCAAGCACGTGACCCCTCCAGTTAATTGGGGATGCAGTCTGAATCACATAGGTCCAGCAGTAAGACTTTCGCCTTTATTTATAGGCAATATTTGACATTTATTTAGTCATCTGAGATTTATTTATGTGTTCATTACAAGTTTTGTATTGATTTATTTATTTTGTTACGTCTCAATACGGCGATTAGCATTCCTTAGACGTTTACTCCGAACACAAGTATGTTCACGCCAGTAGTAAGTCGTAGGGCTGACATTTTGAAGGTAAGCTTGATATGCTTCTACTTGGAGTGGGTTTCCTTATCTGGAGTCAGCAGAAATAAGGTAAAATAAACCCTTTTCCCTTCATTCCCACATACCCGACGTACTCGTCAGTGGGCTTGGTGGATTACAGGCCCAAACGCCACCTCGAGCCAAAACAATTTCTTGCTATCGCTTACATTCCCCTCCTCACGCAAATTCAAACACATCATTTGAAGCAGCAAACATTCCACATATATAAAGGGACTGTAAACTTGAGTTTCCAATAAAGTGTCCTTCTTGGTCTCTGCTTTTACTTAGCCCTAATGCCACTAGTCTAGAAACTCTACGAGATGTACGCTGCACCCGCTATTCGGCCCTCGCTAGATTTCGCCAGTCTTTAAGGGCATATACGAAAGGAGAAAAACGGATGCACACAGAGCAGACAGCCGACTAACATACGACAAGTTTCCTCCAGGGTAATACGCGAGATGCTCAGCGTGAAGAAAACCTCCCATTCTGCCCCAAACGCCCATCTCACGACTCCTTCAAGATGGGAGGCGCACAGACACACACGACTAACGGTAAATACAGGCTTAGCGTAACGTTAAGATAGTGGTGCTCTTGCGAAGCGCTTGCTTCGCATTAGGTTGGCGCAAGCTTATTTCGTTATCTTGCTTATCGAACATACCTTGTTTCAGCAGAGTTTGAGAAAAACGAAAGCACGAAGCACTTTCGAAAGCACCGCAATTCGGCACGATATTTGAAAGAGACAGGAATCACCTGAGAACCTTACAGACGTTTCTCTAAAAAACGAAAACAAAGCAAAAAAAAAAACCTTCAGTACTTGTATTTAGTGCAGTGATAAACTTTCTGCTTGCCCCTCCTCAATCTGCCTGACTGATCCTCGCAGTTATGTTTTTCTCTTGTGTTTATTTTCTTTGAACCTTTGATGAACTATTCAAAGAGCGGAGTTCATCCAAGATAACTATGTTGAAAATGACAGTTCTGTCTTGGTTGTAGAGCTGACAGCGTTAGCATTTGATTTTGAGCTCCCGGTTTGTTGTGGCGGTACCACATCCTTTCCTATTGGAGGCGTTACTGTACCAAAAATATCAGCAAAATGAAACGTTGGTATGTTTGTGTAGGAGAGGGGGAAGGAGGCGCGCAGGCCTAAAGTTAGTAGACAATACTTCCGAAGCTTTCACACAAACAGCGAGAACTTTTGCGAGCACAATGCAGTTTAGCCAACCATCCACCGACCAACGTTAACAAACCTGCCTCTATTTCTTTATCCACCCCTCCATCTTTTCTCAAACGTATTGACGATTTTGTAGACTTAGCTAAAACAGAGTTAAAATACAGCATAAAGACATGTTCTATTTATGCCATATATTGTGTGTTCACAATAACAGAATGGCGGCGATAGCGCAGTGGCACCTTTAAATGTATTCGCTCTATGAAATCTAACCTTATTTAGTTCTTAATTTGTAGGTAAACTTAGTGCTTGTTAGTAGGTTTCAATAGTAAGATATGTTCTGCCGAATACCACCATAAGTTTCTTTCTAAATTTGGACGCTAGAACTATTCCGTGGCCTCAAATTATGAAAAGCTAGAAGCTGATCGACGTTCCCTCATTTCTCCCCTGTCCTTCCAGAGTACCGACCAAGCACGATGCTTTATAGCTTTCGTGATGTTAAGAAAACCGGCAGATTCAGCAGAGCCTGGGGCATCTAACTAGAATTTAGATTTGGATACAATGAAAAAAAAATTGTGGCAATCTTTAGTTGGATTTAACAACAATGTCGTAAAAGTGGCTCTAATGGACTTCGTGATTAATGGGCGCAATAGCATCGACTTGTCAATCATTCCGATTGGAGTTTTAATAATAGAACCGGGCAGAAATGACATTAGTATTTTGCGCCTGCTTCACTCACTAAGCCCTCTCGTTCTTTAAATGAGCCAACTCTTCGTAATTTGCCTATGTAGCATAAAGTCAAGGTGAGACCTCTCAGTTCCGTCATCCACACATGTCTGACCCTGTTTATCGTATATGCCTTTAGTTACCAAGAAAAACACGGGGGAAGCGGGAGATGGAAATTCAAGACGAATATGGAAATTCGAAGCAGGTAATAGAGGGGTGCTGTGCAAACGGCCGTTGACGCGCCAGCTGATACACGGCCATGTCACCGGCTATGCGCACCGCATGTCTTTCTTTTTAATTCTACACCCTCGCCGCTAACACACCTTCGGTCGTTGCCCCAGCCAGCCGCCTTACATCCTCTCCCCTTAGAAGAGCCATACCTATATATGCTGTGCCGAGTAAAGCATTTGTCGCCTTGAAAAAAGACAAGTCCACTTGTCGAAACGTTGGTTCCAGCTTTTACCTTGTTCTCATATTGCTCATCGTCTTCAGTTACCAAAGTGTGATACGCAAGCACCAACATTCCCCCCCCCCCCCCCCCCCCCACAAATCTACGCTCGCATAGTCAATAATACAATGACCACACACTGAACCGCCGACTTCTTCCAGACAAATTGATTTGGTTAAAAGTAAGTGCAGACGTAAAGTGCCGGCAACCGTATATGAAGAAAAGGGAAGACCATTTCCCAGATAATGGCTGCGTAGAGAAGGACACAATCGAATTACATTTTACTAATGGACAATGATTGCGAAGCAGCGGGTGCAGCGGTTGCTTCAGCACAGCGTATGCCGCATGGCTCGTGGATATTTCAGAAAGCTGCCCGATTTCATGGCTCTCTGGAGGGCTCATGTCCCACGAGGGACTGTTCTACGCCCTGCTTCTCTGTTATGGCCTGCAAGCTATGTGTAAGCCGGCTGGGCGGCAGAAGCTCTCCCTGTGATATTACTACCACGGTAAAGAATACTGCGGCAAACCATTTCCGCACGTAAATGTCTGTATACCTCTATGTAGTCACGGGTACTCGATTCAGTACGGTAGCAAGTCTCCAATTGCAATGTGGTTTGCTTACTTCAGAGGCTTAGACAGTAAAACCTGTATCGTGGTCGAAACCATTACTATTGTTGTAAGTGGGCTTTATTTTGTTAAATATGTAGGAATAAGTTAATATATGATTTTCCTTTAGAATTAGGCATAGAGACTTTACATAAAGTGACCGAGCTTAAGCCGCACTTGTTCTAAGTATATGGTGCCTACAGTCTACTTGCTACTCGGAAGCAATAAACAAAAAATTGACAAAAATTAATAACCAAATGCGGTGGAGTAGAACCGGGGGTGCTCCGCCGGCTACGTGCAAAGACAAGTGAAGCTCGCACGCACAGTCACCAACCAACGTGCCGTGCCTTTGCTGACAACTGCACATGATGCTTTCGTGGGACCACTGCCTTCGCATAGCGGTACATTCGTTATCGATGAACACGATCTACACCATGTGTTTTCGAGTCAGCAAGAGCAACAGCCACCCGCCATACTTTCATTGGCACTAATAACTTGTAAGGTAAGGTAAGCCTATGACAATGCAGAAGCCAATAAACAAAGAAATAATGTTTCTTTTTTTATATAAATTACAAGCTAAAAAATAGCTTATGTCTCATGAAGAAATTTCAAAACTCATAATCATGGAAGATTTCTCGATTGTTTTTTTTTTATATACGCCGGTCGTGCGATTACTGTGGTGATAAATTAATATTTTCGTTCGATCCTACTTTTAGCCTGCACGTTCAGGAGGAAATTAAAGGCAACACCGCGTTGTGCGTATAGCGTTATAGCGGGTTCGTTATTAGCTGTTGCACAAGTTTTCTTGAAATGAGGAAGTGTATATGACCGCTAATAAATCTGTCGCTGTAATTAAACAGGGCAATAGAGGGAGTCGTTCGTTTTTGTAGCGCGTCGCTATAGTTCAATAGCCCAAATGATTTTGAATTATCTAATGAACTGTATGGCTGCTCGTTTTGCGCTCAATTGCTCCGACGGGTTGTTCATAGGGATTGCAGAAGCAATGAAGTGCAGAACTTTGTCTATATCGAAAGCAATAATTCATATCAGGGAATAACAAAGGCCACTGAACGCTAGACAGCAAAAAATGCGATTGGATAATGATAGATAACCTCATTTATGCCGGCTTCATTCGCAAAGATGCCAAATTTCTTATGATAAGTGTTGTCATAGAAATCTGAAATATTTGTGAGCATCCGAATTCCTTTGATGTGCACCTAATACACTCGTAACGCGGGTGTATCGCTGTCACAGTGAGTAAGTGCTACTCGGCGTTGCTCAGAATACCACTTGAAAGTCTATCCCTAGCGTAGCTCTCTGGTTAATTTGATGTGCGCTGAGTGAAAACGAAAGCCTCAGTTTGCGGTAAACGTTTAGTACCAACGGACAAGAAACCCTGGCACAGACAAGTTTAATTTTGAAAGGTTGCCTCTATAGACTGATGCTTTCCTTTTTCTGAAAACGTTGATTAATTCACGTCTCAGTTTTCCTGACCCCCTTACCTCGTTTGCTTTCTAATCTAATAATATTTTCTACAAACTGCAATTTACAAAAGCCCGTTGTCCCTGTTACTCAAAGCGGCCACATGCATGCTCTGAAAGCCAAGCTATGCACGACGACTGCGGTTAAAAAGGTATTCCATGCCTACCAGCCTAGCTCTGAGTGGCACTGGCCTACACTCCCGGAGTCCGATGCCAGCGTCTGTACACATACAAGTACGCCCCAAAACATGTGCGTGAGAACATGCATCTCCGTAGCTCAATAGGTAAGGACAACGCACGTGTAATGCGCAAGATGCGAGTTTGGCGGCCATCGGCGCCAAGTTGTCTTAACGCGAAGCTTACTGTGCCTATTCCATCGACTTTGCCTCTGATGCTCTTTGCCTTGCCGATTAGCTCTTGCCGAATGCGTGGGTCCTGCTGAAAGTAATCTCGTCATTGTCGTCATCGAGTCATCGTCGACGTACCGTTGTCATCTCTGTTCGCTACTGGCCATGGTCTTTGATTATTGGCCAGTACCGAATATAGTGAAACAAACACCGGATATAGTGCAAATAGAATGGGCTCTTTCCAGATGCGTGGGTGGTAATGACCAGACTGTAGTGCCATTGTCGTCATACACCATCGTCACTACTGGGTCGTCATCCAATAGTCGTCACACAGTCGTCGTCGCACCACTGTCCGTCACACCATCGCCATCACACAATAGTCGTCACTCCTGCGTCGTCAGCCCATGGTCACCATGCAGTCATTGTCCCACTATTGTGGTTAGAGCATCATCGCCAAACCGTCGCCACACCGGTGGTTCGTCATCCCATTGTCGGTGCCAAATCGTCGTCAAACCACCTTCGTTACTCCAGCTGGCATTGCTTATCGAATGCCTGCCACGCCTTCGTCGTCACACCAACGTATAGCCACTCAATCACCGTCATTTCTTGTTTGTCATGCAGTCGTCATCATGCCGTTGCGGTAGCTAAATTTTGGTCATTTTGTCCAGTGACGTCATGCCATTGTCCTCTTGCCTTTGTAGCCATTTCATCGTCGTTCTTGCCGTCTTCCTCATGCCATAATGTTCATGCCGTCGTTATCATTTCATCGTCGTCATTCCTTCATCGTCAAGCGGGTCATGTGCAAGAGCAAGCGCAACAAGTTTGTGTTCAGCGAAGAGATTTCTAGTGGAAATGTCCATCTCCCTCGGGTGGTCTCCAGTTCAGTTCACATAATCGCTAAACCCATTCTCGCGGCACGTGGGATCCCCGCATATATTTTCCCCACTTTCATGTTCCTTTATCTTTCCACATTTCAAATGAAAGCACTAGGAATTTCCCGTATGCTTTCCTCGACTTCATTGTCAGTTAGGTTTATGTGGTTGTGGTAAGCAAAATAGGGCCCCTCGGTATTCATTCTCGTTCAACCTTTACAGCAGTCGTTGTAGCTAACGAAAGGATCATAAGAGTTATAACTTCCATGTATGTCTGCAAGAAGTTGTGCTAGAATGGAGAAAATTCCAGCGTCGAGCTTGATATGCCCACATTTAAAATCCAGGACTAACGAGTCTCACATGCAGTTGTCCGTCATCCTCGCATTTTACTGGTTCATAAAATTGGCCCCTTGAGAGATGGTGTTGGTGGCGCAGCAGCTCTTGTGAACGCCATATATTATGTGTTGTTCATAATAAGAATGCAAGGATAACGACTGCTATTTCAGATTTTCTGTCGCAACGATCTGTACTGGGATGAACGCAAACATCTTATACCATGTTTTTCCATGTTGCACACAGCCACCAAAATGGCACTTCGTGAGGCAGAGGCCATGCACTCACTCATAACACTACATTTGTGCCTCTTACTGGCATATGTCAAAGAAGGTAGTGTTTTAGCTCTCTGGTTCTGCAGAGTGATCAGAAATGACATAACAAATATAGTTCAACACGACAGCTTCGTTGTACATTGCGTATCGAAACCTATGAAAACCAGTTCAAATACAACTGCAATCAAAGTAACCTGGCACAAAAAGAATTGTTTGTTTCCTGTGGTTTCATTTCTTATTTAGGTAAATAAATGGAGTAACATTGCGTGGAATGGCCTTGCGCAATAAAGACGACATGGAGTCTCGTGTTACATGCGTTGTCGCAATGCATTAAAGCAAGAAACTATCTCTAGAATCCCATTGTTTCCTCGCAGTTCTACAACCTCTTCTTTAAATCTGAAGGTAGGACAGTTTTAAAACAGCGTTCTGGACCAAGTTTTCACCCGAGGACCCACAACTTGATCGATAAACAAGATAAATACGGGCGCTGAATGCGGGACGCAAAAATGCAGTCCATTAAAAGGGGATAAAAAGAGATTCCAAATATAACCCTACGAAAGAAGAAGCTAAACAGGCAAGAAGCAAAACCAAGCTGGTACCCAGAAATAAATGTCTAAAGAAAGATAAGATCAACACCGACGGCAAGAACGCAAGCGTTCGCAATCAAAGGAGGTATCTACGGATGAGCAGACATTGCAAGAGATGAAACAAAGTTCGCTTGAGATGCTCGCCAACCCGACGACCTTTGAAACGGTGGAGGCAAAAGCGAAGCATCGGCAGATCAATTTTCGAGAGACGTTCCTTGGAGTGTTCGCCCCATGATAGCATCTCAGGGCTTCAGTGTGTGATCCTCGTTTTGAGTGCCTTCTGTGATGCCGGATTTGCAGAATGCAGTTCGCCACGCTTCAGTAGCTTCGAAGTTTGTCACTCTTGAGTTCACCTGCCATCTCTCGCCGCAAGAGTGCTTTTTTCATTCCTGTTGGATAACATTTGTTCTTGATTTCTGGTGCGTGACGACGCTCTCTGGAAATCGCTGATGTGTTGGTTTCCCAAGACTTTTGACGGAGGGTGACCCTCATCAAATGTTATTTCGTCTTCTGGCTCGGTGCTGACGGACGATGCTGCCATAAGCTTCGCTTAATTGCTTACATCAAAGCGTTTCCCCACAGAGTCCAATCTTGTGTCTACACTGATGCCCGACAATCTATACTGCACCACTATGAAGCTTGTTCCTATAAACGGTAATTACCATTAAAATGGAATTATCGAAGTTATCTAGGAAGAAAAGTTACTTTGTTGCCTACTCTGTTTAGCCTATTCAAGTGCTGAAACAAGAAAACAATCCTATAAAAGCAGCCACAATGCTGTTACCTCGAAAAAGACAAGTCCACTTGTCGAAACGTTGGCTCCCGCTTTCACCTTGTTCTCGTATTGGTCATAATGCAGTTTATTGAATTTTTGAGAGGTTGAAGGCAGCTCTTCACAGTATCAAGTCTGCGTTACATCACAGAACTTACGAGCAGATATCTGGCATCACGGAAGTGCACCACCATGCTCTGGAAAGAGGGCACCACATTGTATTTCAATGGTTTCCTGCTCACTGTGGCATCGTCGGCAATAACCTAGGTGACAAGGCTGCCCGGTCTGCCACGAGGATACCCAGACGCGTACAATACCTTTGGCGAGGTCGGACGCTGCCAGGGAACTACGCCTACTTGTACGCAAGAAGTCACAAGATCTCTGGAGTTCAAATGCCTTCAATTGCCGATTACATAATCTGGACTCCACGCTACGGCTACAACTGCCGTCTAGCCTTTCCCGCGGCTAACCAACCTTGCTGTGCCGCTTGTGGCTGGGAGTGGCGTTCACGAATGCATAATGCTATCGTTTGGGAATGGCCGAGAGCCAGATGTGCGACGCCTGTGGGTGAGAGTAAACCATTGAGCACCTATTGTGCACCTGCCCTTGCTACGATGTCCAACGCCTCTCTCGGCGGGCAATTTCACACCGACTGGACTCGAGACCGTTCACTGAGTCAAAGGTACTCGGACCGTGGCCACACTCGTCACTGGCTCAAAAAGCGATTCGTGCACTAGTGCGATGCTTGAAGTTTATAGAGACCATTTATAGTGTCCCTATGTATAGTGCCCCTCCCACACGCACTCAGTGCTTACTCTCTCCCTTTTCCTCTTTCTACTCCCTTTTCCTCTACCCCCAGTGTAGGGTAGCAAACCGGATGCTCTTCTGGTTGAGCTCTCTCCCTTTCCTATCCTTGTTTTCTCTCTCACTTGAGGGGTTGAAAGAAAAGGTACAAATTTTGTAAATCTGAATCTGGTAATCAAATAGCACTTTGAATCCTAAGTTGTATTGTAAAAAGTTTCTAGCGCAAAAGAAACACAATACATATGAATAACATCATAGCAAAGTAAGCAATATTTGAATTTAGGAAAACAGCATATTAGAGAAAGTCTAATTCACGTGAAACCCAAATTCGACACATGATCTTCATCCAAACCACCATTACTGGCTTTAGACGACACCGCCATTTATGATTAAAGCCTACGGTAGATTCAGCCTACAAAATTCCGATTTGTCTGATTATTGTGTAGTTCCTCTTCATCATCAGCCTATCTTGTGTCCACTTTAGGGCGGCCTTTCTTAAGTACTTTCAATTACCCCTGTCTTGCGCCGACCGACGCTACCGAATGCCTGAAACCCCCCCCCCCCCCCATTTGATGATCCGTTCATATAATCTAATCTCTAAGCCTCTTCAAATGCGCTTCTCTTGTTTCGGATTAATGTTCTAGTAAATGCTATCACTGATGTGTCTTTCTTATAAATATTGTGAATTTTGCTAACATTTATGAAGTATTACACGACCGAAATCAAAATGTTCTCTTACTGGTGACGACACTCGAAGGCTCTTCTTTTTTTTTTTGCATTTTACAAATACTATACAACTTGGCCCAGTGTTTACCTACGTCAAACAAATCTTAAATAGCCAACCCTGGTTGTTATAAAAAAGCGTTTAGCAGGCTTTGGGAGGTGGTAATTGCTGGAATTATGTTGTAGGCTGTGTGATCGGCGGCGCTCACCTTATGAGAATGTCTCACCCGTACGCGGTGACTAAGCTGTATTTTGACTGCCACTGCCTCAGGGACCACTTCGCAACCATGTGCTGCGCCTTTGGTGAGAAGTGCAGTGTCTCAAGGAAAGCCTCTAAAAACGCTAGATGTACCGAGGGAAGAGTGCCAGAACTTTCTACTAACCACTCTGCCATCATAGGGTACCTCCACGGTACCAGTGGTACCACATAACCGTGGTGCCGTACAACCATGCAGTTTTTACCGCTGTGCTAACTGCACTATTTTCGAGGACCAACCTATACAAACACACATTGCGGTAGAAGTGTTGAGAGTGCACATTAGGCACGTTGCCCGTGCCTGTTCCCACCATCTGGCAACACTACCGTCAGAAAGGCCGCAGGCAGCATTTTGTACTACGCTTTCGGAGTATTACACCTGCCTCCCGTCAGGCTTCACCCCCGCAACTAAGCCATCGATTCCTCTATGGTGTTTGGCTCGACCCGCAGTGCACCTCACCGTACCAGGAATCAGGAAAAAAATCTGAGCTGTCATCACCTGCTCTTAAACAACTAACTCTGCTCCTTTTACACGAGAGGTACGCCGAACACGTACATATTTATACTGATGGATCGGCAACTCTCCAGTGTTCCTCTGGAGCCGTGGTCTTCCCAGCGAAAGCCACCACCGTCAGTTTCAAGACATGTCACCCAACGACACCGATGGCCGCGGAACTTGCAGCCCTTCGCGCTCCACTTCGTCTCGTCAGCCAAGAGCAACCTCGAAGATGGTCAATATTCAGTGACTCGAAGACTACACTGCAATCTTTGCTATCGGCCCTGCGGCGCGGACCAAACGAACAACTGGTATTTGAGATTAGAGAACTCATTCATACCTTAACTGAGAAAGGACACCACGTGACATTTCAGTGGCTTCCAAGTCACTGCGGAGTCATAGGGAATGAACACGCTGACAACGCTGCTCGGTCGGCTCTTCAAGGGGACAAAGAGGAGCTGATACCGTTATCAAGGACAGATGCCGCTCGAAAACTTCGAATTATCAGCCGTGACATCACGTTCTCCTTGTGGAACGCTGGAAGTTTTCACGACTACCGACTCCAGAATCTTGACTACCCTCTACGCCTTTGTATTCCAGCTGGACTCTGCCGTCGCGAAGCTACCCTGCTTTGTCGACTATGGCTAGGGGTGGCTTTCACCAAGTCTTTCGCTTACCGAATTGGATGGGCCGACGACGCCACGTGTGAGGACTGTGGTGACGAGGAGACTTTTCAACACCTTCTTTGTGACTGTCCTCGATATAATTTGCAGAGACAATCACTCGCAACCGCGATAGCGCGCTTTGACCAAAGACCTCTCACAGAGGAAGTTATTTTAAAATACCGCCATCACAAGCCATCGCAGCAGAGGGCGACGAGGGCACTGTTGCGGTTTTTGAGGGCGACAGAATTGGACAGGCGGCTGTAGCCTGAACAGATGTTGATAGTGCGGCAAGTGTCACTGTGCTGTGCGATGACAGTATTCGGTGCCAGTGACCGATTGTGATTGTGTGTCTACGCTCCTTCCTTTCCTTATCTCTACTTTGTTACCACTTTACCTCCCCCTCCCCTCTCTCCCCAGTGTCGGGTAGCCAACCGGATCTTTTTCTCTGGTTAACCTCCTTGCCTTTCCCCTTTCCTCTCTCTCTCTCTCTCTCTCTCTCTCTCTCGAGGTCGGTCGATAAAACCTGTTAGACAGTCACAAGAAATCGAGGTTGGTCTCACCTGCATAAAATAACAAAACGAAATTCATGTCCCATGCCCCCCTTCCTTTTTTTTTTCCTTGTTCTTTCTCTCCCCTCACTTTTTGTCCTCTTTTTGTTCCCCCCCCCCGTTTTTTTCTCTCTCATTTTCTGTCTTTTCTTTTCTCCCCGCATTCCAACACTCCCGCTCTTGTCCCCTCGCCTTGGGAACGACGCTCACAGACGTCAGGTGACAGCGCTCATTACCTCTGAAGTCTCTCTCCCTTTATAACCAACCGCCACCGACGACAAACGCACGTGACGTCACTGCATTAACCCTTTAAAACTAACATGCCGAAGATGACGAGGCCGCCTTTGACGAAGATTGGTCCTCCTATCGAAATCACCGTTTACAAATTTTATACCACAGCATGCTATTCCATCTGTCAGCCCCTTTCTCGATTTTGGAGTCCCAGCTTAAACGCCAGTCCCACAGGGCATTTTCGATTACGGTCGAGCTGATAGGGATCAAATTTCTCAATTGCGATTGGTCACTTTTCACAGCTTGCGCAAATGAGCCAATCGCAATCTAGAAGTTTTATCTCAATCAGATTTCATCGTGGATGGAATGGCCCCGTATGACTGGAATACTACGCTGCCATTTGGTCGCTTTGAAAAATTTGTTTGAAGGCCAAACTTAAAAGCGCGCTTGCCCTCAGCAAGTATCACTATGCGGCAAAAACAAGTTTACACATTGCCAGAGTCGTAAAATTGACGCAATCAATACTTACAACTTGTTCAGTTGACCTATATATATAGAGTGAATTGAATTTTCGACCCTAGCTGTGCATCAAGATTTACCGTTTGCTTAACGTTACTTAATATCCTAACTTACCGTTTTTATGGTGTCAACAAACTTCGCATCTTGTTCCCGCTTATCTCTTTTCCATGCATGCTCCCTCAGACCGATTTCTCTGTCTCCGTCTAATAAATTATTTCATTGTCTCAGCCGATAAGAAAATTTCGACTACATACAGAAAAATTACATTCTAACAAAACCGTAGCAAATCGGGCTTAGGAGCATCTAGTTGCATGCTGTCACTTTGGTAAATATTATTTATTAGGAACCTAACTTTTCACTAAGACAAGCTGAGCGTTCAGGGAACTATCGGACTCAATATTAAAGGAAAACCTTTTTTCCTGTACGAAAAAGCAGCCCAAGCTTTCAGAACTCTCAGCATGGTTATGCACAAAATATCGCATTGTATACTTATATACATGAACTTTGAAAATTCTATATACACTGTTCCGCAAAACATTTTGTACATTTCATCAGTAATAAACTGAAGAATAATTCCTTCATTTCTATTTGCAAGGCACGACTTTGTAGCAGCAAGTCCGTGTAATCGCTGTTAGATTGTATATATTTAACATACAAGACTGTCTTCTGTCGCATTAATTAATTTTAGACTTGCGCAAGAATCATTTGCAATCTGACATTTGATGATAATAATAACGATGCTTGAGTCTCACCTGATCTATAATGTGGATATGTCGACGTAATGGTTTTACTATCTAAATGCCAATGTTGCAAGTTCTACAACCTTTAGATAGACTACTTTAACAAAACACAGTGAAAGAATAAAATGGGTGTCGGTTTGAGTCATTTTTAAATTTCGTGAAAATTCGTGAAAACTTCGTGAAAATTTAGGTTGGCGCACGAAAGAATTAACGTATAGTCTACAGTAACGTTTTTGAAACATTTAAGCGAGGTTTCAGTTGTGCGTAGTTACTCAAAGCAATAACTAATTAAATTATTGCTATAGTAATAGATGCTTCATTATTTAACATTTATTTGTACAAGTACAGTCTGCCTGGGCGGAAATACAATGAACAAGTTAAAATTTTACTTGACGTGAGACTGTTTGGGCCTTGCAGGGAGAAGAGTGGTAAATCAATCGACTTCAAATAAAACGAAAGCGTGACGCTTACGGACGATCAAAGGTTTCCTTCTGATAATTCTATCTATCTATCGGCACGGCTATGGCGCCAAGGCACATTTGTTGTCAAAACGTCCGTGGTCAACACCTAAAAAGTACTACCTACAAACATCACTTCCAAGAAGCGTCTGTGATCTAAACTTGCTGCAGCTAACGTGTATAGAGCCGACAAAGAAAAAGGGTCGGTAGTTGCTGTGGCGATCAAAATTCCTCAAACAAGCTTTTCTTTGCAGAACGGCGACGGACTGGCTGTCGCCGCAGATCTCTCACGCTTTGGTTCGATCGATGCTCGACCAATATGCGTGAGCATCGCGACGTTCGTAGCACTGCCATCGTTTCTCGCAACTTGGCGCCACCAAGCCCCGAAATTTCACGCTACATATACATATTTGTTTTTCTTCAAAAGAGCATAAAACGCGACTCGCTGTGCAACAGCTGTGAAAAAGCAATGGAAGTATACAACGCAGCCCTGTGGTACGCGAACTTGTCTGCTGTTACTGTGAGAAAAAAAAAGGAAATGCGAACCCAGCTGTACTTCTGAATTGTACTCGTTGCGTGCTCCATCAAAGTCAACATTATACATTGAAGATCGAAGCATGTGCTAGAAAGAGAGTTATTTGACCAGGTACTGCATTGACATTTGCCTAATATACGTTTACTGAAAGGGTCGCATTGGCGATGTTATCATGGTCAGAAATCACGCACATATGGCATGTGTAGTCACTACAATGGGCATACGATTGTATTTTACAACTGCTCTTTTCAATTTTCATTTCTTTGAGCTTTCATAGGCTATGACACTATCATCATCATCGACCGAGGGTAAAGTGACATGAAGAGAATAACATCGGCGGAAAAGAATCTTTGCAAAATACCACCCCTTCGGTTTATGTTATATGACCCGGAATGAAGAATGGTCCCTTTGAAAGCCCTACAGGAAGGAAAAAATGATATCAAGGTCCCCTCTCTCTTTTGTTTCAAAGCAGTATTATAGTTTATTACGACGAAAATGCATTCTTACAGTCTTGTAAGAACTTGACGTTTTGTACACAATTTCTCGCCGATAGGCTTTGATCTCTGTGCCTCGGGCAAGGTACGTACTATCTCGGGATCTGTAATTCTTGTACTACTGCCTATATTATAAATGTACTCAATAGTTTGAAGGCGAATGAGAGTTGTGAGTGCGCTTTGTGAAAGCCATATCATGCGAATGGAGTAGAAGAAAGTAAAAACAAAAAAAAATTAAGAAAGATAGTAATCGGTCTTTATTATCGCATGGCTGGTGTTGACGAAGCGTCTATCCGTACATTAATATAGATATTAGTACATCATGATTTCTCAAAGAAAGGATGGACGATAACAAACAGTATGTAAAAACTAAATGAGAGCCTACAGTGGAGCACTTATCTCAACATCGCCTACAATATTATAAAGTGGTAAGGCTAAGCAAAATAAGAATGAATGAAGTCTAAAGGCGCATAATACTGCTAAGATTCTAATTACGTTGCCGATAACACAGCGTCGGGCTTTGAGCAGAATGAACTAACAAGACACGTGGGGGGCAAGAAAGAAGCTCGAGTAGAAAAATGGAGGGAACATGGCTGACAGGAATGAAGCAATGTCACAAGCAATCGAAGAAAAGCCAGCCAACCGGGAAATGCTCGAGAGGGGCAGACAAGGCATGAAGAGGGCGTCTGTATACGTTCAGGTCACGTACGGCAATCCTCCAAGGCCCTTTTGCGCGCATCATCGAAGGAGCTCTCGCCACTAGCGCAGAGGCCAGCGCCGTGCGTGAGAGGAAAGTTGGCTTTATTAAGTTTTCTCAAGGGCCTCACCTGGCAATGGCCGGCCCTACTCAGCACCGTATGCAGGGCCCCAACCACTGGATACGCACGTTTTCGATTTACCGTTTTGCCCGAAGAGAATTTAGGCTAAAGAATAGAAATTCGGCAGACGTTCCGGGTCGATTTTCTTTTTCTTTTTGTGAAGGCGCGTTCGGACGTCATCGCACGACTCATTACATTAGATCTATCTCAGTTATGAATGCATTGAGCATTCGTGTGCAGTATTGGGAATTTTTCAGTGGCTTACACGTCAAAGGAAAGGCGAAATAAAACAACAATAGAAAAAAATAAACCTTTACTACAAGATGGTAATCCCCGTTTCTTTTATATTTTGCCTTTTGCAATCTTGATTTGTTACTTTTTTAGCAGATCTTGTGAGTGTGAGTGCGCATGCTTATAAATAAAGACAGATTGAGGAAGTTAATTTTGCATCCCCTTTATCGAAATTTGAAGGGCGAAGATTTGCAGGGCAAGAGCCATATTTCTGGTGGCTGGAAAGCTTATCTCGGCACACTTTTGACGTAAAAGGGTATTTCTTGGTACCTATGATGCTGCGCAATCTCCTTCTAACTGGCTCGTCGGAAACTTATCGGTTCCACTGTTTCCAGGCGTAGAGATTATCTACCTTCTTACACAGTTAGGATAGAGTGCGAAAAAGAAGGCCTAATGATGTATGGCACACATCTGTTTTTCAAGAGCCCAAGAACTAAAAAAAAAAAGAAAGCTCTTTGTTTTTAGAAACTTTCACAGTGAGTGATGGAGTTTATATTGTAGATATGACCGACCTTCAACGTAAATGCACGGAGAGATTCAATGGATGACGAAACAACATAAATAATGGAATAAGTACGACATCACAGCCATAATTATTTACTCACAAACACATTTTGTTACTTTACAGGGAAGTCAGTTAGCAACGTGAGCACCATTATTATTCAAAAAATGCTTTTTTTTCCTTACCATCCTTCCCATCATGCATTTAATTAGTTTGTACGATTGTATTTTACCATTAAACAGACGGACTGAAAACCATCGGATCCGTTAACCACAGCCATTAACAAAGCATGAAGAAACACGATAAGTAATTCAAGCACCGTGAAAAACCATTGGTAATACTGTATGTGTGCTATCATGTTTCCTGAATTCTTACTAGATTGTTGTCCGTGCCTACTATTGCTCAAAAAGAAAGAAAGCGAATACAATAACAAAAAGCAGAGACACACAACCAACAGGGTGGAGCCAGCGCAGGCAGGGTAAATTGCACGAATGGTTATTCTAAACCGTACCATTCACTGAAAATCTTGAATTTAGAACAACAACGGAGAAAACTATGACAAAGGCCAAGTGTAGGATAGACACCTCCTAAAGTCGCATCGCATGGGTTATTTCTCCCTATACTTGCCAATAAAAAGGGGTACGTTTTACTCCTTTCTCTACGTTGCGGTACTTTCAGCGTGACCATTGGTTTAGAGGCTCTGGCGCACGACGGCCATGGCGTCACACTAGGAGTAAATTGTGCTTCCACGGCAATATATTTTCAAGTACAAAAAGCTAGCGATGGTCTCTTCCTGGGGAATTCGTAGCTGTTGCTACAACGCCGCTGCTAAATGCCGCTGTGAGGGGATAAAAGGAAGCAGAAACGACAATGGACGAGATGCGCTTTAGTAATGGGACTTCCCAAGGATGCGACTGAAACATTTGTGCTTCATTTTCAAGAAAGCTAGAAATGTACATTACCAATATTGCCTTCTGTTTCCAAAGGGTTAGAAAATGGACGCATTTCTCGGGTTGCAGTAAGAAAGATAAAGATAGCATCACTTAGGAAGGAGTGCAGCGCGGAATAGGGTCACTACTGTTACGAAGTCGGGAGAAGCAAATACATCCAGACAAAAAACAAATCTAGACGATAAGAACAATTTCCGAGGAATGAAGTTGGTTACACTGAAAACATAGAGAAAGCAATTCAACTAGAGGAGACACTCAGCGAGAATTGGCAAGAGGAAGCAGGTCACGCTTCTGTTAATCCCGTCCGTTAGTTGACGCGAGCATCGGAAAAAAAAGCGAAATGTACTTACAAACAACGTTTTATTTTTTTTATTCTTTCCCGCTAAACCTAAAAAGTTTTGCGTATAATTGAACTTATACTTTGCCACTTAGTTTCCTTGCGTTACCTAGCAACAAGCTCACGGCATGCCAGGCGAGAGAGGCATGCTTCATGCGTCAGTCAAGCCACCGAAGCCAGTGAGGCAGGCTACGCTGAAGTTCGCCTGTTGGGCGACCCGTCTCCTTGAATGTAGCGTGTTTGTTGGACCCGGAGTACTCCTGCGTTCCTTCTGCACTTCGATGCTGCACCACTGCACTATTGGACTACGGCAAGGTGAGAAATTTTGTTTGACAGACTGCGACGCATTGCAAGCAATTTTGGCTTTTACGGCACGGAACCGAGACTAGTGACGGAGTTAGCAATAAACAGCTCGGTCTTCCTAACATAGTTAGTTTGAATTAATGAATCGTACGGGGAGATATTTGCGACACTTTCTATGAGGCCCAACAGTAATATAACTTATTTCGTCATGGGCACGCTCGCGGCACCCAGCTTTGTGACGCGTTAGCGAAAAGCACCTCGGCCGTGTGACGCAGTTGCGCATGTACTGAGTCTTACCGAGAAAAGTTTTGGCACATTCTCTGATCCCAAAATTTTTGTAATTTCATTACTTTATGGGATGCTTTTAAGGCACGCTCGCCGCGCCCGGTGTTATGACACAGTTAACAAAAAAGCAAGCCAGCCGTGGTGACAGTTAGATTGGCATGTCTTGAATCTTAGGAAAGTTTGTGACGCTTTCTATGGCCCCGCAACGTATACCTTCTTTCGGTACTCACGCTTGTCGAAGACGCGACGAGCGATCGCCAAGAGTGATAACATTGGAGTGTGTTGATTTCGCTGGCAGAACGTGCAAAAGATAACATTGAGGAGCTCAAAAACCAAGAACTCGAAAATTCTGTCTCTGAAATACTGAAAACAGTCTTTGCACCTACGCATTTCTCTTGAGTGCGAGTATAATGCATTGTGCGAGCATCTAGCATGGTCTGGCTGATAGCCTGTGTTGTAGCCACCTCTCTCTGTGTAGCCTACTATCGTGTCGGCTGAAGCCAAGTTGTTTTGGAAACGCGCAGTCGCCCGTATATTTCAAGTTCAAGTTCAAGTTTATTCTTCTTCTAGTACAGACTAGAAACGCCCTCCCGGGCTAAAAGCTGCCGTCAGCAGCTTGACTGGACCCAGAAGGCGTTATACATGGCAGCGCGATAAAGTGCAGGAAATAATGCCCGAGAACGGGGGATGCTTGGAAATCAGATGTTTTCATTATAAGTTTTACTACGGCTTGGAATGAGTCAAGAATTTAAGACGCCATGTAAGTAAAGGCGAATTGCTTTTGTTTGTAATGTCGCCAATTCACCGCTTTCGCACGTTTCCCCTCTACACCCAGTATTCCTGTAAGTTCTAAATACCAAAATGACACATGTTTGTAATTCACTTTTTCAGCTGATGCCGTGTGGCGGAGTTTCGTACGGGAACTACTGCTGCTTACCTGGTGCCCCAACATTGGATGGACGCACAAAGAGCACGGAACGGCCATTCATGTAGAGCGAAATAAAGATTTCCTCATTTACTAAGCGTTCTGCGTCTATTTTGTGAAATCGCACATGGCACAGATTCGATGGAGGCTTATAAAGATCGTTCGCGATAACTTTGATTAAATAAACGATTCTGCACTAATACCGCTCGCAAACGACCAGCATCAGCAAAAAAAAAAAAAGACAAGGAAATGAAAGGCGCCGAGTACAAGGTAAATATACCTGGTAGCGAAGCTTCCATAGGAGCCCATACGTTCATAACATGGCGGTCCATCGGTGGTTCATGGGGCTTAGCGCCATCTGTGTGTGGTGGGAACACTTCCGGCGGAAGAAAAAATAATGTGATGCCATGTCCGTTAAAAGCAGAAGTGACGTCATGTTGTTTTCGAAGGCGCGAAATTTGTTTTGTTGTCCTGCCTTTGGAGCTATATATTCAAATGCCCCGCCATTCGACTTGATGGGCGTTTCAAGCTTTCAGCGTGGAAAGGGATGCAGGAAAAGGCCAGCCGTACGGTTGTCGAAATCGCATCCCTGCCCAGAACATACTTTCTTTGGAGGCCGACGAAAGCTTTAGGTGTAGAGTGCTGTTCCTATTGTCGGATGCCAAGCCCGTCGGCCAACGCAGTCGCGCGAAAGCAACTACACAATTATCTGGCGGTCGTAACTCACTACTTTTGACTGAACAGATTAAGAAGCGATGAAGCTACCCACGTCACCACATTCAGACAAACTTCGACAAGCAAGAAAGCACAAACTGTGAGGGGGGCGTATTTCAACAGGTGACCTTTACGAGTGCGCCTTTGTGCACAGTTCAAGACGTGCATTGCATTGCGAGTGATAGTGGCGTCAACGCCCCCTGTACGCGATGGGCGCTGAAAAGAAATGCATTCATTAATAATAATGAAATTAAATAAACTTGTATTTTCTTAACTCTTGACGAATATATAAAATTGACTAGGCATTTTATTTTCGTTGAATGAATCTAACTGTGTCTCGCTTGAATTAAAAAACGCGTTTTTCTTTCCCAATGTTTGTTCCCTCCAAACATAGTCGCGCTTCAATCGCTGATCCCATAACGCCCCATGCTGATGTCGGTGACAATCTGTACTGAACCGCTTTTCGCCCGAAGCTTCGCGACCTATATGAATCGACCTTGCCGAGTAGTGCAGCCGGCGTAGCGTGTGGCAGCTAGCGTTCAAAACGCGCGCGGCAAAACCGAATCCGGAAGGAGTTAATCCCATCCGCTTGGCGCGCTAGAGTCAATTCGGCCCCATGGGCTCTATGTGAGTGTCCGCTCTTGTTAAATGTTTTTCTCTATGCTGAAAACGACCGGCTTGCGAAGGTGGCGCCGCAAATGCGTTCCGCGAGTCAGTGCTGCATTCGAAGTCGCCGCATTACTGGAAAAAAGTAAGCAAGCATCTTGGTTCTGGCGCGTCATCGCCTGAGCAAGATAAACTAAACATGTAATGAACGAAAGCGCCACAAAGCCCTGGTAGGCACTTCTAGGTGAGTGTACTCGTTGGAATGAGTGCTCGTCTACGGCCTTCTGTTGCGTCGAAAAAAAAAAACAACAACAACAACAAGGCAAGAACTTGCGCGCAGGGAAGTGTTCGCGCATTGGAGAAATTTTTCGTGGTCTTCGGGGACTCCTCCTACCCATCTTCTCCGTCTTCTTTGCTGAAAGTGCTCTGTGCTGTATTGCCAGAAATGTCCCACAGAACGATTTATGCTTGGCTAGCTACTGGTCTGCATTTCGCAAATAGCTGGCAGCCACATGCGGCCATTCTGATTGCTGTGTCGCTTTCCTCTCTCACTTTTATTTTTTTCTTGGTCGCGAGCGAGGAATCTAATAGCAGGCTGTCTACAACGTCATCATCGTTTAGGGAAGCTACATACGCCCTACATTGTCAACCTTCAGGCTTTATCTCTGCGATCGGGTTTTGTAGTTTCCGCCATAGCCACTGCAACTGGTCTTTCACTTTGCCGCTCATTCCCGTTCGCCCACTTCCGATGCTGTTGTTTATACAGAAGCAGTGCCATCCACGGATTCCCGTTGTCACACAAGAAACATTGCCATCGGAGCATCCACCATTATCTATAGTTGGCTGTATGGTCGTTCAAGTTTTGTAGGAAGTCGTTTTCTTTAGTGTTGTCATTCTCGATTCTATATTTCAATGCGACAAATTTTCTTCCTTTCATCAAGATGCCGGATGGTACACGGCTATACTTACCCAAGGGCAGATGAGTACTAGGGTCGGCATCTGCGACCCCGATGACGTCTCCCATTGCCCGTTCTTTGATTTCATGTTGTTTGTTCCACCCTGAAGAACTGAAATGCCCCAAAGAAATTAGACCTCTCTTTTTCTCCCATAATTGGAGTCGTCCGTAGCGTTGTTAATAAGCGCCCGAAGCAGCTGGTGCCATAAGCTCTTCTCCAGAAACACTGCTTTTTTATTATTCTTTCAGAACCAGCTCATTACCACCACCCAACGAAAAATTGGAGGTGTATAACCTTCCTATAAACTGTCGCGGTGTATTACTTTATTTATTAACTTATTACGCATTACTCTCTATTCTATAATATATCTTTCGGCTTTTTGCCCACGTTCCTGACGTTGTGTAACCGTGATGTCAACTAAATCTGTCCCGTCCGTCCGTCCGTCCGTCCGTCCGTCTGTCTGCCTGTCTGCCTGTCTGTCTGTCCGTCCGTCCATCCGTCCTTATGTATTAAGTTATTAGCTTGAACAGAACAAATTTTGAACAGTTGCGGACTATGTCGTGTCAGGCTAGGCATTTCAACTAAAATAACACTTGACTGCAGGTTTTGCTGTGCAACCTCGAACGGGATTTGGTTCTGGCGGTAAAATAGCCATACATATGTATGATGCTATCTTGAATGAACCCCTTGGGCACACCATGGAGAAAGAAACCTTCGTGCGAGCAATCAGGAAACAAGTAGTTATCATAAAAAAGGTAATATAGTTGTTGTAGACCTTGTTGTAGCAAGAACTATTTTTTTTTCCAACAAATAAGACGCAGTCCTGGCTTATCCGTATTTGTTCCAGCACCGCTCACACTCTGTATTTCCTTATGGCTTTAACATCTATGTAAATAACCTATGGCATCGTAGTCTACCTCTTTAAAAGCCAGGGCAGCCCAATTAAAATAAACATAACAAGAGAGGCCCAGATGCCACGGACACCGTAATTGCTTCATAAACATGACCAACTTGCACAAGAAAAAGTAATAAAAGTACGTTTTAAAATCTCTAAAAGATCTCAAGATGCTTTTTCCAATTGCGGGTTTGTATGCTCAGGCGGCTTCATTGCCACAAGTTATCTCCGCAACAGATTTCTACGCAATCAATTGCGAGGCACAAAACCGTCGATTCAGCTCTGCTTCTTTGTGGTTCTTTGGTTTTGTTCTAAGTAGCTATAGGTTTAGAAAATATGTGCGGGAGGAAATGTGAGAGGAAAATTTTTCAGGAGAGAAGTAGTGCTGAAACTAGGAAGAACAAAGCTAACATTTTCCAGGACATAATAATAGCGTGGAAGCCAATTTCTATAATAAAGTGAGGACACGAAAATGACGCTCATTCGAAAGGGACGCTTTAGCTCGAAGGAACTTTTATTTATTCAGGTGCATCTTTTTAAGTTATTTGCAGTTTCTTTTCAGCCGCACTCGGAACTTTTTAAACACTGCGCTGCTGCTGGAAAACTACCCTGCTCCCTGCACGCATTCACGGTAGCCCTTTGCTTCGAGATAACTTTATTTTTTTCTAGCGCGAGCCATATTCCGCAACAGATAAGCAGACACAACACAATTGGCCCTTTGTAAAGAAGGAGCCATGGGCGCGCTTGAAGAATCGCTGCACTTTTCGCCGGGCCTGGAAACAATGTGCTTCGCCATGCGTACCGCGCGGGTCACCACTGACCCGCCGCCGTTCATTAGCAGGGAACGTCTCGTTTTCATTTGCATTAATCACGTCGCGTCGCAGTCATTAGTGCATCCGCACAACAATGAAAACAGGGAAAGAAAAAGAAATGCCGGGTGCCGCCTGACCGTTCGCGCACGTAGCATGAGCCAATGCGAGTTGCTCGTTCTTGTGCAACAGTAACCGTCAAGGTTTAATGCACGCGCCCCGAGTATATGCTTATAACTTTGCGCGTAGATATACACGTGTTTCCGCCACACGAGCACAGCCTAACGTCCCCGCTCGCATGCCTGAGCCACTTGAGCCGAGTTCAGTGACCTCCGCGCGCTGAACGGTTCGGATGTCGCGAAAAGAGGGCGTTTGCTTTCTGTGCGCTCACGTACAATGAATTTTGAGTGTCTGCTTACGTATTAGCCCCTCGGCAACTTTCACAATCAATAATGTTTTAAGCAGACAGCAATATAGCTTGAACTCTGTTAAATAACACCGGCGCAGAAACTATAGGTGGGTAAAAAATAAACAAGATTCATATTTAAAGTTTTTTATTTGTTGCGAGAAATAAACAATGGACGTATTATTTCTTTAAATCTAATTTCTAAATGCATTTTTTCCCTGAGAAATTACAGCTTTTGATCCCGCCATCATAAAAAGAAGTGGTTTGAGTCAGCAGCCAGTTGCGCTCATGATGATGATGATGATGATGATGATGGTGATGATGATGATGATGATCTTGAAGTGTTTGGCGCATACCCGCGCACATGGCTCTACGCTACATCGTCGCCATCGAATTGTCGGTTTCCCAGGCCTTCTTTGAGCGGTCCAAAGTGATGAAAGTTATAGGGCAAAATGTCAAGCCTATGAGAATGATGTTCCACTGATGTCCAAACTATTTATATATACGCACGCCGCAGTGTGTGGCCTGGTGCGATCGTTGAAAAGAATCGCTTTACGTATTGGTAGGTCACGCTTGCGTTGATAAACAAAGCGAACTTTACTCAAAAGCTCACAGTAATATGTAGCATTAATTTTGCGATGATCATTCAAAAAAGAAATGCGTGAAATTTCTTCGGTGGCACCAAAAAATAGTTGAAAGCAGCTTGCCAGCTTACAGCCGAGCCTTACTTGTCAGCGGTCAACAATCATGGTTCTCGTTTCGAACCCCTTCACTGCCTTCCATGAATTTCTTATGCCAGCACAGCACACGTGGCCTTAAGAGTGTTTGATCCCTGAAGTGTGCCGTCAATTTCTGTATTACTTAAATCGGTTTTACCATCTCACGAGCAAGACACATTTTAATGCGTTGCGCAACTGTCGTGTGCACCTCTTCCTTGGACGTCGTATGGCGGACTCCTGAAGGAATGTAACGAGACCAGCCGGCTGCTCACGCTACCGCTGACTCCGGTAACTAACACGCTCTCAAGCAACAGCGTACGCCAGTCGATAAAACGCGCTCTACAAAAAAAAAAAAGAAAAGAAACGAAAGAAAAAAAGAAAAAGACAGAGATTTTTTTTATGTGTGATCCACTCTTATATACAGCTGCAATATTTCCGCATGTATTCTTACCACTGATTTTCATAGTCAAGCTGTTCATGTGGTTCCTGTACCATCGTTGTCAGAGTTCGCTAAAGCTATCATCATCACCAATTAGCCGAGCGTCGTAGTCTTCCACGACTGCCTCCGTTGCCGCTCGTCATTCTAGCAAAAAATTTCACTTCTCTTCTGTGATCGTAATGGGGAAGCAGCGTTTACGGGGGTATGAGCCATTGCTTGTCTTCCGCGAGAGACAGATTTAATTTTGAAGCACAAGGCAGTGATTGTGAAATGTAAACGCCGTCACCCGCCGTCAACTCGAGACCAATCAATGCGAGATTCAACGTCTCCAGACAAAGAACTGCAAGCGAAGGAGGCACACCGAGCAGTGCAGACACAAGATACGGCAACTCAAGATCAAGCGGTAGAAGAAACAACGCAAGACGAAGCAGATACAACACAACACACAAAATGAATTAAAAGAAAACAATTAGATGAAATTCATTTCAAGCTAAACCTCGCTCTCGTTATCGGCGTGCAAGAAAGGGGTGGAACAACTTGCACAGGAAAACAAAGACAGAAAAGACAGACAGGAACCTCACGCACAACGAAAACAAAAAGCACTGGGAGAATCGCAAAAAGTAAAGCACTCCTAAAGCATTCTCACCCAGCGAAGCGCGCAAAAGCGAAAATGAGGTAAAAAAATGGCGAAACAGAAGATTTACAATATAGGCTGCTTGCGACTTGCATGGTGTAACAATCAGTGTAACTAACACAGCTTCACTGTTCTACAATCTTCACGGACTGGAAGGTGCAATGATTTTTTGAACAAAGTTTAGTTATGCCATAGGTGCGCTGCAATCACGGTTACTTCATGCCATTGGTATTTGAGACAACCCCAGCCTCTTTTGTTTGAAATCGAGCATCGATATAGCATAGTGTAACCATTACCTCACTGCCTACCATAACCGTGTATTAGTTCAAGCTTCTTATGAATTTGCGACAGTTCGGACGCGCAAGTGAAGACCCTCGCTCCTGGTACGTGTACCTTCCACTTTACTTCCTGACAACAACAACAAAAAAATTAAATAAATGACCAGCTCGTGTAAGGAATAATCGATATTGAAAATGCAATCCCAAGTGTTGTCATATCGTAGAACAAAAGTCGCGTATATAGTGGCGAGCATCGCACTAACACATCTTTACACGTCTCTAGCGCACATATAAGTCTAGCGCACACATAAATCAAGTGCAGTTATGCCGAAGAATATATGGGATTCTCAGTTCCTACAACCGTTGCTGGAACGTTTCCTCCTGAGCAACTTCACTGGAATAGCGTTTCTTACACTATTGATTTCTCCGCCGGGACCACCAACATTTCCTTACGCCGCTTTTACTCGTGCAATGGAAATATGCAGCGATGTCACTCCCGAATTTAAACGAATGCACAGGAACACCTTACTTTTGCGCCATAAGAGGGTCTCATAGATACTTCCTAGTTGCACCCGAAATCTGCATATAAACACTCATTTTCTTCGACTAGTTGTTTCTGCTACACCAGCTAAGAAAAGGCAAATTCACCTAGTCGAGGGCAAAGCAGGGAGATTGAAGTAAACTTCTACACTCAGCGTTGCTGTAGTGCGGTGTTCTCTTGTTTTAGTTTCAACAATACATAATATAAAACAAAACAAATTTAGGGTGGAGAGCGAAGTGCCAAGATGTAAACGTGTCGGGCACAGGCGGCTTTGATGAAAAAAAGGAGTGTGAGTGGGAAGCAAAGTGAGCACCTTAAACGACAACGTGCACACGTGAAGTGGAGTGATGGAGATTTGAAAAGCAGCTGTGAAGCTGCAGAAGTGGCGGCTGGAACGCTTTCAGATGGGGTGTCCTACGTACGCACGATAAAACAAACCGCGTCGCCACATATAAGCGTCATTTCTCGCGTAAGCGTATAAAGCCACCATCCTCATACCGCCGCGTGTGCAGTTGGTGTCAGGTGTGAGTATTACGAGTTTGAACGAGCCTCTTTAATGGGAAAGTTATGGATGTCATCCTGCGGGTGACAGTCTGAGAGGCGCCTGCAAGGACCTGATACCCAAGCTTCCTGCGTTGTTGTTCGTTGTTAATGTTTGCTTTACACGTCTGTCCTTACCGTACTCTTAAAGTTTGGAGGAGATGTGGTGGCTTGGCAGCTTTTAGAGCTTGTCATACAAAAAGAAAGAGAAAAACTTCAAGTACAACAGGTATACGTCTCGTACGTCTCATCGGCTGCTAGCAATGTTGGGTATCTCGGCTCGATGTAAATTTTCGTTCCTCAGAAGTGAACACCACATGACGACAGTAAATCCTTCAAAATGATTCACGTTAAACAACTTCTTTCTCTGCTTATCCAAGTTGTAAACTTCTCTAAGTTCATAGAAGTCAAGAAAGCTGTCTTCATCGCCGCGCGAGATTTTTCGTCGTTTTCCTTGAAGAAGTTAAAATTTAAAAACAATCAAAGAAAACCGCGAATACACTCAAATTCGCCGTTCGACTGGACGCTCGAGGCACATTGCGCATATTCGCGGGCTTCTTTACCGCTCGGAAAAACACTTTCATGCGACACGTATTGAGCAACAGAAAGCTGTAACAGAAGTTTTTCATGTTGCTCTATAATTTTCTCATTGGCGCTTTTTAATGTAATTATAATATTTGAGAAGTTGATTAATTAAAACGACTAATCATAATTAAGCGGTATGCAAAAGATCTTGATTATCTCCAAGCGACGGCAAACAACATTACTTTGGTTCTGTTCGGCTACGTGGCATTTGCATACTTTAAAATCGTATTGTATGATAGTGGGGACACCCAGCAACCTAGCAGAAATGCCGTCAAGTCAGATTCACTCTAAATCAGAATAATTAGCAGTCATGCGCCGCAGCGCTTATGCTCAAACTCACAGCAAAAAAAAAAGAAGATGGAAGAAGCTGCTGTTTCGCTGGAAAGGCGAAGCAGGATTAAAGATAGCGAAGCTTCTAAGACAATTACACGGAGGAAGATTCTTGGCGTATAAATTCATGTAAGAACCACCCCCGTGTAAGGGCGCCACTCCCAATTTAACAGCCAATATAAGAAAAAAATGCAACCGCTAAGCAATGTAATGGCGATCGATGCACTGATCTGATCGCGCACAACAGTGCGATCAGAATCAGTGTTACAGCAGCTGTTGCTAAAGGATATATATATATATATATATATATATATATATATATATATATATATATATATATATATATATATATATATATTCCCCGAGGGGCGCAGCACCCCCTCTCCCGAAAAAATGGAAACTTTCCGCCTATGGTACCGGGTGACCTCTTTGACGAAGAGCATGGTTCACTGCACCGCCATCTAGTCTAAGCGACGTCCTTTTTTTACATAACATCATTCAAGGAATTGTTACATGTTTGAGTCCACCAGCTTCGGTTTCACTGCGGGTTCCGAAAAAGTCTATCAGGGAACACAAGCCATTCCGCGCTCTTGCCACTTTCAGCACACCCGCCTCTCTACATAATGCAGTTGTTGTAACTGTAATTTCCTTTATCTTCATATTTCTCAGAACGTGTTGCCTTCTTTCTGCTCCGAGCTTCGCACTTTCTTTTAAACCTTCTTTGTAGCTACACTCCTCGAATGTATTTTCATAATTTTTCTCTTTGGGAATGTATCATGTAACCGCGCAAACAACAAATAACAAAGAAGGAAACACACAGGACAGGCTCGCAACTTCAACTGAGGTTTACTCTGGGAAATCCCGCATTTATACATGTATCATAATCCCACTTGCTAATCATCAGACAACCATCACTCGACGTTGGCATGTGGGCGTGAGTGGCATAAATCTGCATGTAAATATTTGAACTCTTTATCACTCAGTGGCACTGAAGAGAGTCTTATGCAGCTGCCAGATTGCATTTTTATACAATAAGCTTTATAGATTTCTCGGCTCAGTTCTGACACAAACATCTTCAAGACTTTAGTCTCGCGGAACCTAGGCGTGCAATTACGACAGCGGCGACAATGGTCAGCCAACATTATTTCAAGGGCGAATAACAGGCACCTGGCAGCTCCCAACAACGCGGTGTAGGGCATTCGTCACTGGACTCCACATGCTGCCTTCTCTGGGTTTCCATAACGCATAAATATTTAAATAGCTCAGTAATGATACCCCTCGCGGTAGTAAGAGCTTATATAACATGATGGCAACAAATTAACTACATCATAAATTCTTCCCGATAGGTTTTGGTGAAGGCAATATTTTGCTAGGTTGTAGTGAGCAGCGGCCGGGGTAAAAAAAATGGTTTTTACTGCGCGAACCCAAAACTGGTCACGTATTCAGAGTGTGGTGTTTCTGGTGATTTACGGGCCAGAACTATGATATGATTACAAGGCTCCCCATAGTCGTGCACTCCGGATTGATTTTGTCTCCTCTGGGCTCGCTAACGTGAACCAAAATCCAAGTATACAAGCGTCTGACGCTTTCTAGAATTCCCCATAATGAATAATAATAATAATAATGACACATTACACGAAGCTTAACCTTTGTAAACGATCGCTCAAGCGGCGGTTTAGGTATGCTTGTACAACTCCTTGACCGTATTTAAGTGTATTGGCGAGAGAGATAGAGACGGAGAGAGAAAGCAGCATTCATTTAGCACCAAACAGCAACCACACTAAAGCGTCCTCGCTATAATCTGAAACGCGGCGACAGACAATGGCTATCCGGACGTGTGCGCACTACGTGACGACCGTGGTCACATAGAACCCAATTGTAGTTTGTGCTCAGATAAGTTTTAAGTCACGGTCATGTTAGGGGTGTCATCCAGGCAACGGTTACTGCGCACCCGAGGTCGTTTGTTCCGCACACTGGTTCGGTAGTTTTCCGCAGAAATGAACCGGAATGACCAGCCAGCTTTGTAGAAACGGCTATCGCACGAAGTACACAACATGCTATGGTCAGCGGTCAGTTTCTACGTGTTTCGTGCGAATGGTGGTGGCATGTGAAACCGGAGAATCAACTGCATTTTGCGGTTGACGTGAGTACTTAAATTCATGAATAACGATAAAATGCGAGAATATATAGCGTGGTGAAAACATTTGAAATGGTCATAAATAATAATAATAAGAAGAAACATTGAGCAGCAACCATATGAGGGATATGCGTAGCCTGAAAACTTAACCGACACTCAGTCTGCAAATAAAGATGCGGTTAGAATCCAAAGCCTGCAGACTACTAGTGCTGCGTACTAGGAGTCGGCGTAGCGCTTCGTAAAACGAAAACATCTGATACGAGAAATCCTAATGACTCACTGGGCGTTGACACTAGACATGTTTGGCGGCACACTGCAGATGCCCTTACTTCTCGCCGGGGAGAAAAAGAAATCTTTACAGGAATGTTCTCTTTACTTTAGTTTTATAATAAAACTGGTGTACAGAAATGCTTCCTAAGTGTCGTGTACAGACGAATCAATCCGAAATAGTCTCCACAATGACAGAGAATTATAAAATCTGTGCACAAAGTAATTAAAGAAAGCACCGAAGAATAATATTATTCACCGGGCTGTTTCGCTTTCGGAAGTGGTCTGTCGATAATTACTGCACAACTCATTGTCTTTCATTTGTTGTATAGTTCAACATGTCGCATTTCCTCTTTGTTCTGCACTCTCGAAAGCTATAACCATGCTACCACCAAAAATATGAATACGGAGCCGTGCTGGAAAACCCAGTCGTTCATTTGTTACCCCGCTCATTATATATATGAAGAAAGCGGAAGCAAACACAGTGTCTAAGAAACACTTTAGCATTTGGTATTATTCTTTTTTAAACAAACTCATAACCCATACTCTAGCATGAACGAAAAACAAAACAACAAATTTATCAAAACTCTACACAACTAGTGCCTACCACTTTCAACGGAGTCCGACATTCCCTATTCTTCAGAATGACTCTTTTAAATGGAAACGTAAAGACATAATCCTAAGCTGAGAGAGAGAGAGAGAGAAGCGAGTCCTAGAGGTACTTACTGTAACCCAGGCGACCGCGAATAAAAGAGCTGCCAGCGGGATTGTCCCATGTCTCCGTGGTAAAGGAGCACATTTAAAGCGCATATTTGGGCGGTATTTCCTCATTGTCCCGTCGAGAACGGGCGCGAGCACCGGAAGGAAGATTCCAAAGCACCGCGACAGGCGGCAGGCGTTTATAAAGATGTATCACTTGGCAGCGCCCCAGAGCGAATCTTTTCCGCTTCCTGCCTACGCTTGTTCGCGTTCCATTCTGTGCCCCCAAGGCGGTTCTTTGTTGCAGTTCTTTTTTCACAGATATCACGACTCCATTTTCTTGCGATTTCAGTTCTGGTTTGTTGACCTCTCTTCTGATCCTCTTCTTTCGAGTTAAGGGGAGAAGAGGGAGCAGTTTTGCGCCGGCTCAGCCTGACAAGGGCGTACGAAAAAAAAAATTGTTCTGACTGTCCTTGTACTACACGATGTCAAATGTTTCATTCAGTCAACACCCTGTCATGTTCGCAATAATCCTTTCCTTGATTGAGACGAAAACAAATAAAACAGATTTAGGAACGTATAACGCCGACGGCAATTTCTTTCCGCATATCATTAAAAAATATGGCGCTATAGGAAACGTCCCAGGTCCAACAGTTCAAAAACAGAGTTAGCTGACGAGAGTAAATGAAGTCCGCACAAGGTCCTAGCGACATTGTGACACACACGGGCAAGCAGCGAGGACAAGTTGTACCACACATTACTCTGAGTGCTAACATAAATACGTGTATATTGAGTTGATTGCCTTAATTACTGACGAAAGATGGCAAGACAAATGTGTTGCATGAATTACGCGCGCACGCACGCACACACAAACACACTAACACACGTGTACACAGAGATGCAGAGAAAAGCCTAGCTGCGCATGATCTGAGGACGGCTGCGCCAATCCGTCAATTGTGGACATACGTGTGTATACTCTACAGATATCTGTTCAGGCATAACAATTTGTTGTGAAAAACGATCATGCGATGGCTTCCGATCGTGTGGCACTCGTGCACAAATTGTTTTTTTTTTCTACCCTTTCCTTGTTTTACCAGAGTGTGACCTTTGAGCTCATGTTGTCGTTTGTGTTGTCCTGCACGTTTCTTGAGTCCGTGCTTTTTACGCCTAATATTTTAGTCCATAGAACATTATTTTAGAGTGGGCAATTTAAGTAGACTTAAACTCTTCAAAAATCATGAGCCATTCCACTCTGTGAAGGTGGTTGACCAACGAAGCTCTTTAGCACAGGACACGCATGTGACACGTAATTTTGAACAAAAGTACGAACTCATTTATTGTCTTGATGGGTTGTAATCGTGACAAAAGGTACGCACACTTATTTGTCTTGATCCGTGGTCATTATTACACTAGCAACTGCGATCACATTCTTTGATAGTTTCAAATCGACGCACGTACCGCGAGCTTCACGCCATCTTTTGTCAACATTGGTTGGCACTTGTTTGGTCACCAAGACGCAGTTGTGCCACCTCTCGTAGCGCACGCGAGTGCTTTGCCGTTGCTAACAGTGGTCCAACACACATCTATTACATGATGTCGTAAAATATAATATGTTTCAGTTGTCTCATAACCAAGCCGGCCTCCTGTCACTCCTCTATAACCAGCGTACATATTATTTATTTCTTTTCTTCACTAAGTTTTAGAAGCACACAATGCTGGGCAAGTTTGTATTGCGCACTCACGAAGAACAGCGCGACACACGAGGGACGAGAAAGAATCACGACACAACCGCAGATCTAACAACTGGGTCATTGGGTTTGCGGAGAATATGTACAAAATGCCTTGAATGAAGGTTAAGTACACAGGTGTCCTGCGTAATATTTTCGTACACAGCTAGTTAATCAATACTGGCACGTCCCTCTTAGTGTACTTGTCTTTCAACTACAGATGTTAAAACAAGCGTGACCCGAGATTAAACCGTTACGATGGAGGTGCGTTAAACCAGGCTTCAGACTCCAACGCATATTTTCTTGCGCCATTTGTGCCTACGTTGAAACGTCGATATGCTCCTTCAGCAACCTAAGATATATATGGCAAGGTTCCTTTTTTTTCCCCTTGGCACCTAAAGACCGCCATAAAACACTCAAAATACTTTTTTCAGCCTATTCCCGTGTTGCCAACTCTGCAGTGATACATAAAGATCTGAAATTTCCCCATGTTCACGTCAAGCATGCATGCAGCGACTTATCTTGTGAAAGGCGAAACATTATTCGAAGCATACGGGACCTTCGCATCAGATAGATTGACAGATTTTAAACGTGTCTCTACCGAAACTAAGTAATTCACACTTCATATATGAAAACTACATTGCAAGCAAAATTAGATAAGAGAAATTTGGGATCAAGTACCTAGAAGTGATGAAATCAAACATCGTCCGACAAAGCGTCTATACGAGAAATGATAAAGAATTTCTCAGTAAAAAATTCTATATATATAAAGAAAGCGTCGATTGAAAAATTCGCCGCGATGCTAAGAAGAAGAACGCGACCGCCCGGAAAGAGCAAGACAGAAATTGCAACGAGCGAATCCGGATTTTGAAGACCGAGCACCCATATTAGTTTCTTTTTACCAGACACCGTTAAGGCTGAACGTTATTCTTTTGCTTTTCCTTGCTCCATCACTTAGCCCTGCCGGCACTGGAATCCATTCTGGAATCGGAGTGTCGCGAAACACCTCATCATCTTGACTTGTGCAAAGACGCGCAGAAGACAAATAAGCATAAGAAAATAAGGCAGATACATCAAGAAACCCCGAAGAAAAGACGTACAAGCCAGAACACGGTTTACGAAATTGAATGGATCTGGAAAACGGAGAGAACACAACCGGAAGCGGAAACACGAATGCGACTTTCAGATTGTTATGAAATATAGCAAGCTATGACGGCGCTCGTCGTAGGCGGAGGAATGTGAGAAGTGAAATGAAATATAAGGAAAAACGGTTAGCACATTTTGAGAGTATGAAACCACAAAAATATGATCAAGCGCAACAAAATATGAAATTTTATGTCGCTTTTCTTTGCAAGAACTTTAATAAACAGCACTGCGTCAATATTTCTGTTCGGATGGTATGATTAAAATAGGGCGTTACTTTTCATTTAACGGTGCGCAGTTTTCTTGAGGTAAATGTTGGAAGCAACTTGCAAGATCATGCAAATAGAGCACGTGATCGTGCGTCTCCTTCACTAGCCTGGACGTAGCGGAGCAGAGCCCTGCTGAGCGCTGACGCGGCCCCCGTGCCATATCTTGGAAATAATCAGTGGTGGGTGCAAAGTGTGGGGGAGCCGAGATGACCAGTGACTTCATGTGCGCTTTTTACCCGCGAGCCTTGTGTTGGAGGTCACGTTTCCGAGACGCGTTGAAATGAGAGGCGGAATGAACCGTTCGTTCCCCGCTGATGGCACCCTATATCATGCCAGCAGGTGTAGTTCTGCGTGATGGAAAGAGACATGGTTAATGTTTACCTGAAGTTGTGCGACACCATGCTCAACAATTCCCTTGGTAAGATAGTTTGACTGCAATTCGTATGGTTCACATATAACGATAACCTTACTTAATGTAGTTTTCATACCTTCATACTGCTTTCAGTGCTTTGCCTTGCGACATTTCATCGCAGTGACGAAAATGAGGGCAGGAGAGACCACCGAGGCCTGTCTACTTGGGAAACTGTAGTAAGGCAAAAACAACTAGACTGAAGTTTCGGCTTCAAAGACAAAGCCCGCTCGTGCTAGTGGTCCTTGCTTGAGTTTTAATATTGATACTATGAATATTGATGTTTTTTTTCTCTTATTGTCTCTTGTAATCAGAATGTGGTAATCTTGAATTCACCTCCTCCGTTTCTCAAACATCTCCAGGCTTGGAATGGCGACTGACACTGGCTAAAACGCCGAGAACCAGTGGGGCTATACTAATCCAACTAGGAAGGACCACTAAGCTTCAACAAAGACACTCCCTCACCAGAACAGAAATTGGCCTCCCTGGTGCAGTATTCGGCAACTACCTCACTTGTGATTCCTACAATTAATTCATGGCCTTCAGTCTCCAGCAGCTGCGGAGCACCTCACCAAGGCGGCGGTCAGACCTGTAATACAGCAGAGGGTGATAAAAATCTCGGGACCCGGACAGGCCGTCCCAATGTAAACTGACCTTTGTAACCTTTAAAACTGAAACTCTTTCGAGTGAGGCTAATTTAGTAGGATTCTTTAAGGAACTATAAGGCAGTGTTTGGGATATCATTGGCCTTAGTGAGGTTAGAAAAACTGGTGAGGCTGATACAGTGCTGACTAACGGCCACCACGTCCTGTGCTATAGAGGACTCCCAGATAGGAAGTTATACGGGGTAGCATTCCTAATGCATAATGACATAGCGGGCAACATTGAAAGATTGTACAGCATTAATGAGTGAGTGGCAGTAGCAGTGGTAGTAGTAGCGCTAGTAGTAGTAGAAAACTTTATTTGTTATTTTGCATTGAAGCCCCGGAGGGTGGAGCCTACAGTTCAGAGCCTCATTTGCTGCTGCTATCCGGCTGGCCCGGTCAATCTGGTATCGCTGCTCGTGCAAGGCTTTGCTGGAAAGAGCGGCTTCGCACTGGGATGGGGAGGCGTTGGGTATTCTAGGAAGGCCGGGTGGTTTGGAGTATTCCCACGTAGAATGGTAGAAGCTTGGATGTCCTCCACAAAAAGGATACTTGTCGAGATACTGGCTAGGGTAAAAAGTGTGGCGGAGAGCGCAAGGCTGAGGAACGTATTAGTTTGGAGCTGGCGCCTAGCGGCTGCGTCTCCACGGCTTAGTTTTACGTGTGCTGTAGGGAACGTCTACATAGTTACGTGTAGGGAACGTCTACGCATAGTCTGTAGTGCTGTAGTGTGTGCGTGTATGTAAGTGATATACTTCCCACCTTGTCTGGGTAGGACTGGCCTTCCAACGACGCCCGGAAGATGAGGCCTCGGGCTGTCGCATGAACGCGCTCATCGCCAAGGAGAAACGCATGCCCAGGTGTCCAAACTAGATGAACTAGTGGGATATGTTGGTTCTTGTGTAGCAATTTCTGAGCCATCGGGGAAATCGAGTCTTGTGAGTAGTTTCGACATGCTTACTGGGAATCTGTAAGAATATATATTATCTAATCTGGGTGTTGATCACTGATGGCAAAAGCTATAGCACATTCTACCGCTTCCGTGCAGCTGTCGGTCCGTATTGTGGCTGATTATACTGTCTCGCTCCTCCAGTCGGCCACCGCCACCACGTTAGCTGTAATGTCGGGGTAGCATGCGGGGTTTGTATAGAAGGTGTCGCGGTAGCTGCCGCATGCTCGGTGCAGTGCCATTGCATGTGCAGCGCGCCTGTCTTTATGGTGTTCGGGGTGCATATTCAGAGGTATGGAGGCCACTTTAGTGCTTTCTCTGATGTTTGGTGTGATTGACTGGGGCTCACGTGGGGCAAACTCTGATGTTGAGTATCGTAATTGTCTGAGTACGTGCCTTCCGGTCTATGTACGTCTATGTCTAGCTGGTTTGTTTGTTTTTGGATGAGTCGGTGATAAGTGCGTGATAGGTAATGCGGCTTAGGATATAAGGTGTGTATGATGTACATGACGTCGGATTCTTTTAGGCCTTGACGGCGGTTGGTGACCCTACAGATCATGTAGACTACCTGATTAATTTGTTGCTTCAGTAGCGTCAGTGTATATGTCGCCTTCGCGTTGGCTTGGACGTGGAGTCCCAGTAACCGTAATTTGTTAACCTTACTTACAGGTTCACCCTCGATAGCAAAGTGGTGTCAGGCGGTACGTGATGTTTCCTTCGGAGTTTATTTACTAAAAGCAGTTCTGATTTTTGAGCTGCACATGTAAGTCCTCCTGCTCTTGCATATTGCTGGGTGACATCCGCTGCTGCTTGTATTGCCTCCTGTATGGCATCCAGCAGGGGCAGTAGTCTGCTCATGGCTATGTCAAATAGCACGGGGGAAAGCACTGGCCCTTGTGGTATGCCTTTTCCTGCAAGAGGGTTGAAGTCCGAACGTATATTTCCTATACCTATTGTTTCAGTGCAATCTTTGAGAAACGCCCGGACGTAATTATATAATCGTCGGCCACATGTAGTTGCCGCTAGATTGGTGAGTATGAGTTCATGAGCTATGTTATCAAACGAGCCTTTGAGGTCTAATGCAAGAATGGCTCTGGTTTGCTGGATGCTGATATGGCCAATTATACCTTCCTTAATTTGGAGCATCTGGTACGTCTTGAGTAGATAGCCCCGGTCGGAAACCGAACATTGTGTGCGGCAATAAGGCTTGCTGGCTGAAGCCTAGGCAGGACGACGTTTTCGAATAACATTCCTATGCATGATCTTAGCGAGATGGGTCTCAGTTGGTTTAGAGACGGCTGATTGCCTGATTTTGCCATCATTGTTATATTGACGTGCCGCCATTCTTGCGGCAGCGTGCCCTCTAGCCAGTGGTACTGAAAGTAATCCGTTAGTTTTTTTATCGATCTGTCGTCGAGGTTTGTTGAAATCCGGTGCTCTGTTCCGTCTGCTCCCGGGGCGGTGTTGCGTACTATTAGATGCAGTGCCGCTCTAACTTCATGTTGTCTGATGTCTTTGTCTAATTCCGAAGGCTCCGCATGCGGATAATCAATGTAAACTGTTTGGGGGCCTGTACCTATGTAAGTGTCCTTTATCTGTTCTATTATAGCCACGTCATCCCCTGGTGTCTGCCTCAATATTTTTTGCAGGGTTTTGCTGCTCGTTGTGTAGTTTGATTGGGGCCGATGAGATTTCTAAGCAGTACCCACGTTTTGGCCGTGGCACCCTGCATTTGATTGCATAGGTTCGTCCAATTGTTTCGCGTTAGTTTGGCCGCGTAACTCTTCGCTTGGGTTGTTAAGGAAGCTATCCGTTGCCTGAGTTTACAATTGTGTTTCTGCTTTTTCCACCTTTCTTGCAGGCAATGGCGAGCCTCCCAAAGGTGTAATAGGTGTCTGTCGACATCGGGATATTCTGGTGACGTGTCGCTGGTTTTTGTTGTCGCACGGAAATCTCTCCGAATTTGCCATATCTATTCCTGCAGCGTTTCTGATTTCGAGTCGCCTTCATAGATTTCGTTGGAGCTTTGTGCTTGCGCCGCTTTCGGAACTTGCCTCAGTCAGTCATCCGTATTTTACGTTCTTTAATTTTTGCTCGCGGTGTTATTAGGTGCATTTCTATTATATTGTGGTCACTATCGAGGGTCTCATCAAGGTTGTGCGATTCCTGGTACCTGATGTCTTTCATCAGCGTAAGATCCGGGCAGGCGTCTCCACTGACACTGTTGCCTATTCTTGCTGGGTGGGCTGCGTCTGTCAGAATTGTTAAGCCTAAGTGTGCTATCGTCAGTGGCAGCCGTCGACGCTTCGGATTAGCGGTCTCGTAACACCACGTTGGATGTGCTGCATTAAAATACCCTACGATAAGTAACCATTGCTTTGCTTCCTTTAGTCTAAGAATGCCACCCCCTACCGCTCTGTAGTGTACGCGCTTTGTTCGTGCTTGTCTGCCTTTTTTTCTATCTCCCCCTTCCACTCTGTTTCTCATTTTATCCCCCTTATCCCTTCCCCCTGCGCAGGGTTGCCAACCGGAACTACCTCTGGCTAAGCTCCCTGCCTTTCTCTGTATTATTTTCTCTCTCTCTCTCTCTCTAGTGCGTGTTTGAAGAGTGCGTCGAAACAGTCTGCCCGACCATTAGGGGCGCTATAGATGTTAAGCGCAAAGAAGCTAGTCTCATTCCTGTCTACGGGAATGATTTCGGTAAATACGTGTGGTATGCGTTGGGAGCTGAGTGTGTGGTTTATTGTGGTTAATCTCATTGACACTAATGTTGCTGTTTTAATCGGTCCATTCTGGTGTTCTTTGTGCACAAAAGAATTGTATCTAGTCAGTTTAGGCTCGTTATATGTTTCCCGTAGTGCCAAAATATCTGGTGTTTGTGTCTGTGCGCGTGTGAACTGGGTAAGATTTCCTGGTTTCCGGTGGAAACTGCGACAGTTCCATTGCCAAATTTGGTGGGTTGTCCTTGGGATACATTTTCTTGTTTAGCCTTGATTTATTGTGACCTGGCCTGAAATGAAGGGCGTGCGTATGGATGTGTCCGGATATCGTCTCTTTACTCGATCGGGCTAACGCGGGTGCGGTTGGGGGTGGCGTTGTTGTTTACCGTTGGAGCAACTTCGTCGCGAATTCATTGTCTAAATTCATGGGTTAGCTCATTGAACATTCATTGCAGGGTGGTTTTGATCTCTTCCATTAGTTCCTGCCTATTTTGTGGAAAACTCTCCTTGAGTTCCTACCTCTCCCGTTGCATTTAATGGCTCAGGCGCTCTCTATCTTGTTCAAACTCGTGTTTTAACTGGTGTAATTGCTGTCGAAAGGTATTGTCATAAGGATTACTAATGTTCGCATCTCTTGGCTAAGCGTTCGGGCTATGACATTAATCATTTCCTGCACGAGAGCGTTGGTAGCGAATTTATTTGTAAGAGGTACCTGCCCTGCATGAGCACTGCGTGTGCATGTTGTAAGGAATAGAATGTTGGTGGCAGTGGAAGAAGGTGAGGGGGAAGAGTTTAAAAGCCACTCAGCCCAGCTCACCTTTGTTGGATTTGTTCCAGAGCCCCTCGTGACCACTTAACAACAGTAGTCATAATAAAACGTAATAAGAAGTATAGATCAAAAGTGCTACAAGCCTACGCTCCAACCTCCAGTCATGATAATGACGAAGTAGTATGAAGATGCGGAATTAGCCATGAGTAAAGTGCAAGCTTAGTATACTGTGGTAATGAGCGACTTCAATGCAAAGGGGGAAAAGCAGCCTGGTGAACAAGCAATAGGCAACAACGGCGTCAGTTCTAGAAGCACTAGAGGAGAGATGTTGGTAGAATTCGCGGAAACAAATAAGCTACGAATAATGAACACCTTCTTCACAAAGCGTAGCAGCGAAAAGTGGACCTGAAAAAGCCCTAATGCTGAAAGAAGGAATGAAATGAATTTGATACTTTCTGCCGATATGAGCATAGTGCAGGATGTAGAAGTGTTAGATAGGGTAAAGTGCAGTGATCATAGGTTAGTTAGGTCATGGATTCACCTGAATTTGAAGAGAGAAAGTAAAACTAGTCAAGAAGAAACAGGCCAACGTAGGCGCAGTAAGGATAAAAACGAACCAATCCAGGCTGGTACATGCAAACAAATATGCAGCCTCGTAAAAGCGAGTAAATGACATGGAAGTAATGAATGTAACCGTAACTATAGGCTGGCTTCAGAAGCAGCAATTAAAGTGGGAGGCAAGGCACTAAGGCAACAAGTAGGTAAGCTCTCCGAAGCAATGAAGGACCTAATAAATAAATGACAAAGGATGAAACTGTCCAACTCAAGAGATCAGATAAAATTTGCGGAGCTGTAAAAACTGATCAACTACGAGAAAATGAGGGATATTCGAAATTATAATGTAAGAAAGACTGAGGAAGCAGTAAAAATAGCACGCAGCATGAAATCAGTGATGTGAAAACTTGCCATAGGACAAGCCAAGATGTATGCACTGAAAGATAAGCAGAGTAGTATTATCATCAATTTCGAAGATATAGAAAAATTAGCAGAAGAATTCTGTACTGATCTGTACAATACCCAGAGCAGTCAGGATACCGCCATCGAAAGTAGCACAGAACAGGTTAGAGAGGCTTCTTCTATACCACACAAAGCTCTCAATAAATTCCAGGCAAGGGACTGGCACCACCTGCAATCTAACACATACCCACACTTGTCTCGTTTACACGCAATCTGCCCAGACATTTATACGTCCCGGACATGTCCCTGGTGTAGCAACCACTCAGCGACACTCGCGCACATAACACACGAATGTACCGACCATCCGGGTGACGCAATTTCGCCACGAGTCACAACACACACACTCACTACATGGTCTTGGGAGGCGAGACTCTCCGAACTGGACCTGGGAAGCCAACTGGCGACCCTCGACCAGGCCCGCCGAGCAGCGATCGACAGTGGAGCCCTGTCAGACAGAACCACTCAGGAATAAACCGCGCAACGGTTTCTAAGTTCCTGCTCCTCCTCCTTCTCCTCCTCTATAACTTGCGATGAAGTTAGAAGGGCCTTAGAAGACATGAAACAAGGAAATGCGGCAGGAGAAGGTGGAATAACAGTCGATTTAATCAAAGATGGAGGTGACATCATGCTTGAAAAGCTTGTGGCCCATTATAGGAAATACCTCACGACTTCAAGGCTTACAGAAAACTGGGAAATGCCAACATTAAACTAATCCACAAAAAGGTAGACGTTAATGAATTGAAAAATTAAAGGCCCATTAGCTTACTTGCAGTGCTGTATCAAATATTCATCAAGATATTTTTCATTAGAATAAGGGCAACACTTCACTTCATTCAACCAAGGGAACAGGCTGGCTTAAGGAAGGGGTACCGTATAATGGATCACATTCATGTAATCAATCAGGTAATCGAGAAATCTGCAGAGTACAATCAGCCTCTCCACATGGCTTTCATAGATTACGAAAATGCATTTGATTCAGTATACGTATCAGCAGTCATAGAGGCATGATGTAATCAAGGAGTGCAGGAGGCTTACGTAAATATCTTGGTAAAGATCTGCAAAGACTGCACACTACTACCGTAATTCTCTACAAGAAAAGTAGGAAAACACCTATAAAGAAAGGGGTCAGACAAGGAGACACAATTTCTCCAATACTATTGACTGCGTGCTTGAAAGAAGTATTCAAGCTATTGAATTGGGACGGCTTAGGAGTAAGAATCAATCGCGAATATTTCGGCAACCTTCGGTTTGCAGTTGACATCGTCTTGTTTAGCAACGCTGGAGACGAGTTACAACAAATGATTGAGGACCTTAACAGGGAGAGTGTAAGAGCTGGGTTAAAGATGTATGTGCAGAAACCAAGATAAGGATCAATAGTCTGGTAAGGGAACAAGGGTTCAGGATCGCCAGTCAGCCTCTAGAGTCTGCGATGGAATGCGCTTACCTAGGTCAGTTGCTCACAGGGGACCCTGATCACGAGAAGGAAATTTACAGAATGAAGTTGGGTTGGAGCACATACGGCAGGCACACTCATGTTCTCACTGGAAGCTTACCATTATTACAAAAAAGAAATGTGGACAATCAGTGCATTGTACTGGTACTAACATATGGGGCAGAAACTTGGAGACTGAGAAAGGAGCTCGGAAACAAGTTAGGTATCGCACAAAAAGCGATGGAACGAAGAATGAATCGTTAAGAGACAGGAAGAAAGCGATGTGGGTCAGAGAGCAAACGGGCATAGCCGATATTCTAATTGACATTAAGAGAAATAAATGAAGCTGGGCAGGTCATGTAATGCAGAGGGTAGATAATTGGTGGACAATTATGGTTACAGAATGGGTGCCAAGAGAAGGGAAACGCAGTCGATGACGGCAGAAGACTAGGTGGCCTGAAGAAATTAAGAAATTCGCAGGCGCATGTTAGAATTGGTTGGCGCAGCACAGGAGTAATTGGAGGTTAGGAGGGAGAGGCCTTCTTCATGCGGTAACTTAATGTAGGATGATGATGAACAAGATGAAGAAGAAGACGAAGAAGACAATGATGATGTTATGTGCCTGGCTATTTTACGTTGTCAGAGTAGGTGGCATTATTAATCACTCCAAGCTTCCAGAGTAGCAGATTTATTCTTTGATTTTTTAGTGAAAGCCACGACAAAAAGAAGAAAAAGAAGAAAAGCTTGTCATCCGCCCATTGCTCAGTCGTTCTCCATCCCGTTAATGCGCGCAGCTCTCAGTGAAGGCTCTTTGTCCACCTGGCATTGAATACTTGTGTGTTGAGTTCTACTCAGAAAGAAGGCATATATGTCACCGTCATCAAACATCATTTTAACGTAAAATATATTTCATAACATTGTTCCGATGCCTAACAAGGCGCTACATGAATTTATTTGTATTCCCCTAGTAAACTCAAGAATGCAGTCCACCTAGAGGGAGGAAAATTGGAAGAAATAGGTCGATTTATACAGTGCGAAAGGACTGCAGTGTGATGTATGAATCGAGCGAAGCCTTTAGGGATTACAGCCAGAAAAACAAAGTATTAAGGCAGATTTAGTGCTCTACGTCTCAGCGGGCGTCTATAGCCCAAAAGGCATTACGTCAGTCAAGGTTTCCCGCAGGAATGGTTGGAGACAGGGGCTAATGAAAACCTAAAGACAAGTTGGGTTGTTGTGCAAGCTGGACCTTTTGCACAAATTGTTAACTTTTGACGTCGCACTCTGACTTGTGCTTTCTTATTTTTGGTGTTGTTAGTCTTATGCGCAATGAGACTGCCTGTGTATGTTCGAGCTTGCGCAAGGTTCAGAGCTTAGTTGTATGAGTTTGAGTTTATTCGTACTACATGGCACATGAGAAATGCATACGCCTGGTCAGGTGAGAAGGGGGACAGCTTATACAGCAGTTTGTTTATACAGCTGCACTGCCCTTATAATGAACAAGAAACACAGGAAACCGAAAGCAACCGTACAGAAAAAGAAAGTGCACGTGAATTTTCCGTACGTATAAAATAGCAAAACTATTGGGTAACACACAAAAAAAAACTAAAATTTTCAGAAACAGCAGCACGGTCAGCAGAGATTTATTATTACGGTTTTGGACAATGCACGGAAATTTTTTATGACTAATTATTTCACTCGCAGCGTAGAATAACAATCTATGCAGTAGACTGTTGTCCTATCTGACATAGTCCAGTGGCGCATTGCCAACAAGCACATATGCCTTGGACAGCATCAGTTGCGAAATAACGCCACGCTGTTCGGTGCATAGCCGACAGACACCAAGGCCTGTCGTATTCAACGGTATTGCACCTTTGATAGCACCGACTGTCGAGCTCGATTTTCAGGTATCGAAGAATCCACGACCGTCTATAAGACTACACACTCACACCTGGTACATTGTCTGACACCGTGTTTGTTTTCCTAAGAACGCTAGAACAAACATTGCCGATCAGCACTATTTTAGGGTTAGAGTTCACGTCCTAGCACACACGCGCACTTAATCTACATTATGGCTCGTTGCAAGGCGAGATAAAATAATGAGGGGGGGGGGGGGCGACCCGAAGGGCATGCTTCTGACCTGCTGTTCCAGATTGAGGCAACGAAAATATGGGCCAAACTTTCAACACGCAAGTGCATGACACAAATTAGCTGAAAAGGAAGACGGACGTTTTGCTCTAAAACTTATACCACCACCTTGAGGCATAAGAGATACCAATATGGCCCATGGTACGCAATGGATCTCTGAAAAAAAAAAATTCTCTTTCGCCCAGACTCATAACTGCGCAACCACTGCGCAGTTTTCCTGCCGGAGTATTGACTAAGATCACAAAGCTTTGGCGAATCAGCGACTTAAGCTCCTGCGACTTCTTGCAGTTGGCAACCTTAATATTGAATAAGGTTCCGTCCGCTAAAAATTTCGCACCGGAATGTTGACTAAGGTCAAATCAAAGATTTATCAGCCTAGCATAACTTTTTTTGCCTGCACGTGTTGCTGCAAGTACTGCCTTAATTGCACGATGAAGATGGCATACTGGGCCGAACGGTCGACCCCCATGCAAGTTAGTGAGGCATACACAGGGTGTCCCTCACAACTTGAGCCAAGAATTTAAAAATGAAGGGCGCGTCGGAAGCCTATAGTAACTCAGGTAGTTTTTCTTTTCCCCATAACTCTAATTATGTTTTTTTCCCAACTTTTTAATTATTGGCTGAGGACCAGAAGTATGATACGCAAATTTGTAGAGCACCGTCAGGAACCACCGATCGAGTTGTTTCCTTTGAGATACGTCGAGAGCTTCCGACGCGCCTTTCATTTTTAAATTCTTAGCTCAAGTTATGTGGGACACCCTGTATACGTATACCTATGCAAAGAAGAAACTTCTAATTGTGGTGCTTACTTTTCGTTTGTCGATTAATAGTGACTATAGCCTTAAAAGAGCACAAATTCTTTTTTTTTACAGTGTTGCGGGCCACCGTTCTGCTTTCTTCCAGTAATTTTCTTTTACGTCCTTCATATAACGTAGAGTGCGCCTGGTACCCCAGCACGAACTTGGATTATTCAGAAATATTTTTTTTCTCCAACACAAAAAAACTTCAGTGCTCTTCCGGGTATTTCTGTGAAGTCCATAAAAAGTTAGAACTGCTATAATATAATAGCTTAAATGACATTAGCTGCATGCACCTGAAATTAAAATAATAATAATACCATACTGGTCCAAATATTTGTTGAAAAATGGCGACACCCCCCCCAAAAAAAAAATATGCTGGTACATACAAAAGGAAGGTATCTGTGTGCGATAACATTTTATGAGACCGGTACGCACGCAAAGAACCACAACAATAAACGCCAATAACACGATAGAGAGAAGATGTCACTTTCTTTTTAGATTAATAATAGTTGTTTGAGCTCGTCTGGGTAAGATTCCACATCATTTTCTTTTCTACCTACGACTAAATTTGCCCGGCATATGTCCGCACAGTATTTTGTATGATATTCATGGCAAAAAACTAAACGTTTAGAATACAGTATATGTAAAAACGGCATTACCGCCTCTTCTGTGCACTGCAATATACCGCGCCGAACGGGTTACTCTGGTGTGGATTATAGCCTTTAACGTTAACCGGCACTGCGGCAATTCTTATTAACTATGCGCAAAAAATAACTTACATAATAATTTCAAAAGATTACCAACCATAAGTTTATGTTGCCGTCTTCTTCTTGCATATACAAAGCGATTTGTTTCTTAGAAAACCATACATTTATCGCGTGGCATTCGGCAAAACAGCAACAAGTTCTTCCTGTCCATCGATAATGAATGCGTGACTGCAGTTGCACGTGAGCCAAAATAAAGGTCGAGGGCACGATGACAAAAGATGACATCTTCATGCGCCTATATCCACACTCAAACAGGGCTGAGAGCTGGAAGAGGTGTACGGGTGTGCGTGCGCGTGCGCGTCCGTGTATGTGTATGTGTATCTGTGTGTGTATGTGGGCGTGTGAGTGTGAGTGTGTGTGTAGGGGGGGGGGCGACTAAGCAAGTCAGTATGGCGCAGTCGCCAACGAGAGAACGCCATTGACCGCAGGAAGTATCGAAGGCGTATCTCTATCTGCGCCCTCGTGGGCGCACTGGTCCTCCCAACGGTTCTATCATCCAGAGGCGTGTGCCCACGTCATAATGTTTCCTTTGTGGCCACAGAAACAAAGCCGACTGGCACTTACGCTGCTTCCTCATCTGACGTCAATTACCGCAGCAAATGATCTGTCTCTCTCTATCTCTCCTCGCTGCCTTGGCGGGGTTCTCCGGCAGTAACACCGGCGGGTAACATTAGGCCTGCTCTTGTCCCGTGCCCTTTATGTGGGTGCACGAACGAGCTGTGCTATTGCTTCGAATGCTTAGGCCTGCCATAATATATTGGCCTCGATCAGCTTAGCGGGAGCTCCATAAGCCGATACCGCCTCTAAGCCTTGCAGTGCTGCATATGAAGCGACAGCGGGCATGCACCAGGCCTGTCATGTAGTACAGAGGTAGCGTACGAACTACTGCTTATTTCGTGGCCATTTCGCTTGTAACAACGTTTCATACGCTGTGACCCGCGTGCCTTGAGTGGAATCTGTATCTCTTGGTCAACAGGAGTACGTACTTTTTTTTCCCTGTTTTGTTATGTGGGTATGTTGTATGGTTTGTCATTTCAAAACTGTGCCAACACAATTCGATTGCTAAGCATCGATGGTAACATTATTTTTCATATCATGCTCGCTCACGACCAACACGCGTACAAGGACATGCAAGCTCGGTTCTAGATTTGGTATTTGTAAATAGGGCTTTTTCACAACATACCAATCTGGTGGAACAATGGCTGTTCGATCATTAACTTGTAAGCGTGTCAGTTCCTCTTCTTAAATGTAGTAGCTACTAAAAATCGTCCATTCTGTAATTTAAGGACTATTCCCGAGCTGAGGACGCTCGTGTGCTTGAATACATGGAAACCGTACTTGCAGACTTTGATGACGGCGCCCCAAACACGTGCGCTCTTTGGGACAAATTTCTTGAGACGTGCCATTATTGTATGAACAACTTCATACCCAACAAACTCAAACGGACGCACAGGCATACACCCTGGATGACGCGCGAAATTATTAAATTGAAGAGAAAAAAACTAAACGGCTAAGAAAGCAGCATGCGCAGTGCAGAGTTATCAGCGAACACCAAAAAATCCTTGCACAAGCGATGCATCGCGGAAAGGATCACTACTTTAAAACTGTAATGCCAAATTTAATAAAGAATGATCCTTCCAAGTTCTGCAATTCTGTTAGTGAAAGCAAGAAACCAGCTTCGAAGATATCAGTTGACGGTAGCATGGTTACAAATTATGAAGATATAGCAAATCATTTTAACGCCTATTTTCACAGCGCGTTTTCGGTATCTGGACCATGTACGCCTACCGCAATCTCATTTCAACCATGCGAAGTCAATTTCATTTCGTATCCTGGTTTGGTTTCTATGCTTTTAAACTTGAACACGAAAAATGTTGCGGTCCTGACGATCTTCCCAATGTCTTTCTTCGACGATATGCCGAATGCGTTGCCAAGTTCCTTTTTATTATTTTTCATAGTTCCTTGACAACAGCAACCTTGCCGCGTGACTGGAAGACGGCCCGAGTAGTCCCTATCTTCAAGAAAGTTGATAGATTATTACTACCTAATTACAGAGCGATATCGTTAACATCCGCATGTTGTAAACTTATAGAACATATTATAGGCAATCAGATTGTGGAATTCCTTGACAAACACTCCATATTAACAAGTTTTCAGCACGGTTTTACAAAGAAGTATTCGACCGTGACGCAACTCGTCACTATTACGCATGAGTTTTGCCAAAGGTCTTGATAATAATATTGAGACACATTTTTTTTAGATTTCTCTAAGGCCATTGATAACGTTCCTCATGACAAACTAATCTATAAGTTAAACAAAATTGGTCTTCCGAAGGTGTTGGTCGCTTGGGTGGCTGGGCATTTCAGAAATCGGGTGCAGTTTGTCACAGTCGAGGATCGAAATTCGCGCCTTCTATACCAGTCCCGTCAGGTGTGCCACAAGGTAGTGTACTAGGGCCCTTGCTATTTTTGTGTTATATAAATGATATCATAGATGTAATTGATCCAACTGTTCAGATTCGATTGTTCGCAGATGACTGTATTTTATTTCGTGAAGTTTGCAGCATAAATGATCAACAAGAACTAAACAAATATCTAGATTACATATACCAATGGCGCAACAAGTGGGGCATGGTCGTACATGCACAAAAAACAGTTTCCATTTCTATAACTAAAAAAAATCCCCTTTTCAGTATGCTTACTCCCTAGGTTCATCTATAGTTAATCACGTCGATAGCTACAAATATTTAGGTGTAACGTTAATTGCTAACCTCTCCTGGAATTCACACGTTGACAAAATTTGTTGTTCTGCTTTAAGGAAGTTGTGTTTCTTAAAACGCAAGCTTCGTAATTCCACACCAAATGTAAATCTTCTATTCTATCAATCATACATCAGACCAAAGCTAGAATATGCAAGCGTAGTATGGGATGCTTACACAAAACGTAACACTGATAAACTCGAAACAATTCAAAGAAAGGCTGTTCGATTTATCATTTCTAAATTTCGTCGTGTGGACTCTCTGTCGGAACTAATGATAGCCAATAACATACCACCACTTCAGTACAGAAGAAGGCAATTTTGCTTGGGTTTGCTGAATTATCTTCTTAACCAGAAATTCGCTATTGGCCCTTCATTGTATTTATCACCCCTCGCAACAAGAAATACATGACGTCACCAACCAAGATCTTTAACGCCATATTTCGCAAAAACATATGCTTATAAATTATCCTTCGTCCCGCACACTGTGTCTCAAAGGAATTCTATACCAGAGCGTGATCGCCTTGCCATCGTGTAGCAGTGTGTACATTTGCCTATTGCGTTCATTTTTGCTACTTATCTGCCTCTGGATGTAAAACACAATGTATGTTCACCGTTATACTCAATCTGACTTGTTAAAAAGAATGTCCGTCCTGCTTCGACCACGTTATGTGGTCTCCTGTATGTATAAATAAATAAATAAATAAATAAATAAATAAATAATAAACAAATAAATGTGTAGCAGTTTTCCTTTTGTATCTTTACTTCTTGTTTATTAAGTTTTTCATGCTTTGCGAGGCGGTTATATTTTTTGGTGAAAATATACTTAAGTGAAGCAGAGACATAGGAGATGAGATGATAGTTTAGAAATCGCCTGACAGCCTTTGCTGCGCTTTTCCCGATTTGTGAGCGTCAAAATCTTTAAATTCATGCTTCTAAGATTTTTGAAGTTTCATTTGCAAGAACAGTTGGCTTATTTGCAACTGAACGCAAAAACAGAGCTGTAAACTTCCTAAGCTAGTTTACTCAGCTAGTTTTCCCGTAATTAGGATTTTAAGATTTCTAGCTATCCCTAGATATTTGCAAGAGGCGGTAGTTTAGTTTCGCAACGCTTCATATAACTATAATTTTTTCTTTATCTGATGCAAATGAACTGCAAATTCATAGCTTAAATTTATTTCGAAGCTCATTTTCAGAAGCTTAAGTAAAGAAATCACTGCACTCAAGCTCGAATGACATTGCGATGTAAGCTGCTTTGCTAGCAACACAGCCTTTTAGGCGAAGGCACATTCAGATAAGTTTACGTTCGGATCTAAAAACAAGTTTCGACAGCAACAAAGTACGAAAACTGACACGACGGCTTATTCGAATTGAAGGAAAGATGGGCGCCAGACGTCCCTACATAAAGTGCCAGTGTCAGAACAGTGGGCCAAAGCACGAGACCCACAGAGAAAGATGTGCAATAAACTTTTTTTTCCAAGTTATGTACTGACGTAACGCCACAACGCTTACGCACTTACACGTAATTTGCAGCAGAGCATGCAGATACACGGCCAAATAATTTCTTTCCTCTATTCCAAAACGCGTTCAAACAAGGGACCATTGGGTCAATGTCCAAGGCTGTCATGCCTATCAAGATGGTTCCCAGTAAATTTTTGTAAACGCGTGCATATTTGGCTTCTCAGTGCCACGACCGCTCTGTCGGGCTCTTTGCTAGCTATATAGGTGTGCGATTTGCTTGTGCTGTTTTGTTTGGTATCGCAGCATGCCGTTCTTTCGCTGGTTAGTGACAAATATTTAATTCAACGTCCAGATAAAGGGTCAGTACAGCTGGACATATTAATGGCCATAGCTCAGTAGCAGTGCTTCGTTAGCTATACCATGGCGTCCATCGCCTGCCGCTTACTTTGCGAGAAACGTTTACTAAGGTGCCGTGCGAAATAACTGATACTTTGCATATAAATTTAATGTGTGGTAATTGAAATCAAATCACGCCGTCACGTCAGCCGTTCCAGGTTTAGCGCATAGGGGCGTCAGAGGAGTGGTTTCTGTCGTCTCAGAGTTTGCTTGATTTTTTCCCTCCACGCCCTAGCACAAAACTTTCGTAGATTGGGAGTAACTTCCCTTTGTACTCCATACAAAACTTCATATTTATAGATCTAGGGAAATTTCCGTAGAGTTGTTGCGAGTACGATATAGCGACTGACGCTTGATCACGTAAAGAGAACGCACGAATGATTATTTTATGTTGAATACTGTTCTCTGCTTCATCATTCACGTAAAAACACGCTTTTCAGGATAAATACATTTGGAGAATGTGTTAGGTTGCTCACCCTACCTATATATAGACTTCATTACCACTTACTGTCAGATGCTATCTTTCTTTTCCGTCAAATAAACTGGCACTCGCTTAAGGTTCACAAGAAAATAACACGTAAAATGACGTTTCGAGACCGCTACGAGTTCCTTGTTCACAATGAATGTGAGCGTGGGAGGGGGCGATTATTTATGTGTTAGCTGGCGCAGAGTGCGTATGTATATCTCGGGGAGATTACCCCGTGTCCGGTTAATCGCGTTTCTCGTAGTTTGAACATGTAAAGCTATCCTTCTGTATGCAGCGCGCTTAGAACGCACCCCTCATCGTAGAGAACTGAAGGATAGCGGGCCACTGCCTGCAACGGCGAACTTATCTTTATTGTTTCATATTGAGCAGTACTTGTAGCAGCCACCTTTTGACAGCAACCGTGGGAACATGTGGAACAAACGGTTCGGATAGCGCTGATAGCCCTGAGCCAGTTTTCTTTCGCACGCTTGGTATCAGTGCTTGCTCGTCAACCTTTCATCGTTAGCTTCCTATAATCTAAGCCGAAGTGCCTGCGTGGGGTGTGCCGACAGATGGTAACTGGGGCAGAGATTACGTACACCTGCTTTTAACAACAGTGCGAGAGTAAACACACTGTGGTCTGTAAGGCCTAGACGCGCGAAGTCGGCGCATTTCTGCACATTCTATTAGATTACATTCTCCTCATCTACAGTTAGTTCAATCACACAATGGGTGTTAAGCCGCACTGGATTCCCACAAATTGAATGGATGATTCCCTTCCGCTGGGGTTTTTCTTTAATAGCCATGCAGGCTTCGTGCTGATGACTGCTGCTTATGTAATTGCGGGTTTAGCTAGGAAATTTCCTTTGATTCAGGACAGGGCGAGTGCACCGCTTGCAACATCCGCAATGCTTCAGTTTCTTCGTTTTTCTTATGACAGATTGTGTTGTCCCACACTATACAATTCACAATTTCGCTGATTTGGCTCGTCTGTTGTGTCCTATACCGTTAATGATTACTTGCAAATGTATGGACTAAGTCTAGCGCATTTTCTTTGTTTGAATATCTGCAATGAAATGTAATTGACCAAAAACACTTTTTTTCATTCTTGCGCCGACTTATTATACATAAGGACGAGATACAAAGGAAAAATGGCACACTTGTTCCACATGGCAACCGTGGGTGAATTTTGTGTCGTCCTGTTAGTATCTGCGGCTATATTCATCATTGTTATGCGAGCTTTCATAAAGATGGGCGTTTATAGTGATACTCTTGACTCGAATAGCTTTTCAACAATTCTAGTCTTTAGTTTTCGGCATTAACCTGCTCACCATTGCCACGTTTTGCATGTTTCTGTTCTTTTCCAGCATCCACAGTCAAAACAGTGTATGACATGCAAAACAGAGCTTGCATGCAAATGGAAGCAAACCCTTTGCCGTCTCATGGGAACATCTTCCTATTTCCACTCAATTAGCTGAGCAGAAAAAAATGAGAAAAGTCGAGCATCCAGAAGCTAAAGCGACAAGGGATCGGCTATCGAAAAGAACCCCGCTTCTCGTTCGGCTTCGAAGACGAGTACACGACGACACCGCTTCAAAGAAGCCGCCCCTGCCTCCAGATCTCTCGTCGGCCCTTCTTTGTAGGCCGCCGTAAAACTCAAAAGCGTTCGAAAAGCAAGATCCTCTGCGACGTCTCTTAAGCGGTGTTGTTACGTGCGGCTGGCTTCCGGGTCTTTCACTTGCTCCCGAGCCTCGTCACTCGTTGCGGCTGAGTAGCAGGCAACTCACGCGGCATGGAAAAGAATGGGAAAGGAAGGGAGAGATCCACTTCGGCTCCCCTGAGGCCCGCCAGCGTCCTCCAAAACGCGCGCGGTGAGCAGCTTGTAGGAACAGGAGCAGCAAGCGAGCGGCCCTTTCTTTTCTCCCTGGAGCGCCTAAACTCTACGGGGTGCGGCTCGGAAAAGCCACTTGCTCGGCGGCACCGACGAGTGCGCCTACTAACATCGGACTACCTCGTTAAAAGCGCCGAGAGACACGCGCACTTCGGTTCTCATGCGTGCGTGCGTGCGTGCGTGCGCGTGTTGGCGCGCGCTTCTGCGTCTTCATGCGCCCGACACCCCATGCGAGTATACGACTCGCTGGGCGCACTCCACTCCGACCGCTGCGCGGCGTGCCTCGTGCTCTTTCTAAACTAATTTGCCAATGTTCCACTCACGCCGGCACAGCCGAGCCCCGTAGCTCTCCCTTTACCGCAATGCTGCCTCGAAACGCACAAAGAGTCGGTTTCCTTTGGTCTCGATGCTCGGCCGGGAGGCAACAGACGCGGCAGCATCGTCAGCGAGAATGAGAGAGGGAGCGGGATAGAGGAGGGGGGGGGGAGGTGAGAGCATTGTGTACGCGCGAGCGCAGACGGGTTGGCACAGCACGCTTGGTCTAGCTCCGCTGAGCGTTGGGCTTGGCTCCAGCGCCGCCTTCTTTTCTTCGTCTCCGCGTCGTTCCTTATTCGTCTCGTATACGGCGGAGATGGGGCAGCGCTAGTATACAGCGCGGGCGGCTCGTCACATCCTTCGCCGTATAACGCGGCGCTGTTCTCGGCTGCCGTTACCGCTGGGCGCCCCTAATTTCTCGGGAGAGCTGGGGTCGCTACGTGGGGCGCGTGACTCGCCTGGAAAGCGCCGCGAGGGCCCCGACTTCTTGCGCCGTTGATGCTGGCGCTGCGATAACGCGGAAAGTGAAACCGTGTGTGCGCCTCGGTCTGCTTGCGTCTGCGAGTCCTCCAGCCTCCTTGGAGGTCTAAACATAAAAACAAGTGGAGAGCCATGGTATTGCGAGAATTCCCTCTGCAAGAGTCGTCGGTCGTTTATTTTAACTCTCATCTACGCTGGAGCTATATAGCGCGGTCAGCGTCCTCGAACAGACGACAGTTTAGTGCGTCCCAGACTTACTTCTTCCGTTGCCGTTAGATATTACATTTCATTACTGTTGAAGCGCTTCACAGTTTCGCAAAAGCCAACATTTTCTCCAAGTCCTGCATTGAAATTTACCTGCCGGTCTGCATTTCAGGACATAGGGAAAATTGTAGAGCCACATTAGCAATAATAATTTACAGAGTAAGTTTAAAGGTTTCTCCCTGTAACCTCTGGTGGCGGTGACGCCTGACGGTGTACTTTTGATGGGCGCCCTATATAAAGTCAAGTTCCACGTCTAAATCAGGTGGTAGCACCACGGCGCCAATGCACTAATCTGACTTTGAATTATGAAACTGTAGATCCTGCTGCTAAAACGGCCAGGCTTTGAGAAGACGCGACACTTCTACGCCTATACCTCACTGCTTTTCCAATTTCAGCGTTTCCAAAAGAGCGAAACCACGAAACCATCGAGAATTCATTACTTATGAAGCCTTGTTCTTCTCAACAGATGTGATTGCGTAGCTTAATTTTCAATGAAGACTTGAAGTTTCAGACCGGCTGAACTTAAAAAGCCAATGTCACGCAACGAATTGGAGAGGTAGTTGAAATAAAAGTTAGGAAACTTTCAAGCTCTCTTAAAAGACCACTGACACTACAAGTACGATATGGAAAAATAAATGTGCCTGGCATTGTGTTTATATTAAAGGAAAATAATTGTGTCATACGATACTTTCGTAAGAGCAAAGTTATTTAGGAGGAACACACCGACGGAATGTCACTCAGCAATCTGGGAAGAACGCCATTCAACAGGAGCCGCAATAATAATTATGCATTGGTCTGGCGGAAAACAGGCAAGTCAAATAACAGCCACCTTGGTACAGAGTGACGGTGTAAGGTAACCTTTTGAGGCGTACCATCGTCATCTACTGCTTGCTGATAACGAAGCCGAAAATTTCTACTACCAAGTCCATGGAGACGCCACCTCGTGATATTTTTGTGTTAACATTTCCTTTGCGCTCTCGTCTTAGGGTACCGGCTTTAAGAGCGATAACTTTAATTGGTATATTCTCCACATTTGGTGGTTTGGCGGTTTCTAGCCATCTATGGTAAACCGGGGACACTAGATGTCCTTAGTTACCACTAGAAATAAGAAAAATAAATGAAAACATTCGATGGGCACTTTCGAACTCAGGCTCGCCGAAGCACGGAAGCTCTATACTCTAACTATTAAAGCACGGACACCTATTTTTTATTATTTATTGCACTAAACGGACGCATGACTGTAACGGCGGAATAAACTCGCGTAAGAAAACGTTTGAGATGCTTGGTGGGCTAAGCTTGTCGCATAGCAACGATTTGCTTGTACACTTAAGACGTTGCGGGATGCATTCGTCTCCGAAATTCGCTGCGTGTCCCTCATAGTACTGGGGCGCAGTGGCCCATTTGTACAAGGTCAAGGACGTCGTGTCCTGCGATTGAACACGTTTTAATGCCCACTAAAATGGACTGTCCCTTCTGCAAGCTCCACCATAGCGGCTGGGGAGCGCGTTCATTCCTGAAATCTGCGGCGCGTTGCTTGTCGTAATGGCCAAGCTATCGCTTACGAAGATATCTACGCAAAGTTGGCACTGCCGCGATTTTCTCAACCTGCATCACAACGCCAGCTAACTACTGACAGTGCAACTATTTCGCCGAGTTGGGTTTCAGCTAATATATATAAAAAAGCAGCTGCTCCTGGGAACGAGATCGTGCGAAGTAATATCACTGGTCTGAAGCGATACTAGAGCGGATGATATCTGTCAGCCACGTGTATCTGTCAGCCACGTTGAACGAGTACCTCGCAACGTATATCAATTTACAAAATCGCATGTGACGCAAGAAGAAGACGGGACATTCAGAAAATATTGGAGGTCACCGGGAGGGCGAAAACCATGAAAACGCGCCGGTATTCATGATTCACTTTCTGACGCGCCGACAAATGTCGGAGAAAGACGAGAAAAAAAAAGAGGCGCGGGTCAGGCGACGCCGCCCTTATCGGACAACAGGCACGATTCCAACCCACAGCGCTGCTATCAGCGGAACCCACAACGCCGCGAAGGTGGCAATTTAGGAGTGATCAACTTTGCAGGAAGACAAAAGGCCAAAAGCCGTCTTCCAAGTCAGAAATAAAAAGAAGGAAGCTTGAAATTTGGTTTTTATGCACTTACACTGCACGGAACAGGGGTCATGTCGTTACTCTTTCAGACGATTTTTTTTTTCACTTGACGTTTGTAGCTCTCGTATCATTTCACTTGAATCTACTTTTATTCAAGCCGCGGTGCCGCAAGCGAAGATATAAAATTCGCCGGCGCGAACGAGGCACTTTATTTTTGTTGGTTTCTTCAGCGTTTTACTAGCCCGTTCATCGTAGCTTTTTCTAACGCTTTTTACATCTTGCCAAGCGGGCATTCACCGAGGAGAAGGAAAGGGTAAAGGGCTGCAAAATGCTGGAGGCAGTATCCGCACGTCTGAGCCAAGACGCCAAACGGAAGAGGTGATAGCGTTTTAACGAGATCAGGAACAGGGTCTTTTTTACGGCATTTTGCTTCCTTTGGTACAGCCCTCGCTCAGGCCAGAATTTGCCTTTGATGGCGGTAGTAATATATATATATTCTTTTTTTCCACTGCAAGATATGTGCTTTGGTTGCGCGGTTGAAAGTATTCTAGGTCCATTTCCTGTCTGCAATACAGATATTCACTTTTTCGGAGAGTTTGAGAACGTTCATATCGTTTTTTTTCAGCAGCGCTTGGAAGCTGTGTTCAGTTCCGTATTGTGTTGTTTAAGCCTACTATTACTGTCACGCTTTTTTTTTCGTTTTTGTAGCGCATGTTTTGTTTGACATTACAGACAATTTCAAACAAAGTTAGCTTGCTAATTTCAATGAGCCGAAACAGATTATACTTAAAAAAAGCAGCATCAATTGTTTAAAATGGGGCAAGTGCCCACAGGCAGACTGCGTACGGTATGGTATGAAAAACTTTATTCATGTCCTTCAGGTCGGGCTAGATTCCTAGGCCGATGCAGGCCGCTCTCACGTTGGGACCAAAAGGTCCCGACCAGGAAGTGCGTGTCGAAAAACGTTTCCTAATTGCGATCACTTTAGACGGTACATGGCTCATTGTGAAAATATAAGCATGCAGGGAGCAGAAGGAATGAAGCGCTGGAAAATCCTTCTTTAGACGGAGTTTATTATGTAAGAAGTAAAAAACACCAAAGGCTTGTTCATAATCACTTCTGCCAGTGCACGTCTCCATACAAATTTTATCAGGAGGCCCACGGACCCAGGCCCAAATCGAGTTATTAGTCCGAAGCACTGACATAGATCGCTATTTTTCAGCACTCTGAGAAAGATTTAGGCCTCTGATATTTTCTCAATGTGGCATTTCACACTCCTTACTTATAAACTTATACTGTCATATTTCCTCTAGATTTCCGTGATGTTGCAGTTGTCCCCCCCCCTCCCCCCTCCCGAGACGTATGCACAGTTACGTTGCGGGCTATGGTACAATTTTCACATGGCATAGGAGTAGCCCAATTACTTTACATACGCTACTCTGTTGGCTACTCGCACTGTCGCACCAATGCTCTTGTCACAGATTCATCCATTTCTCTGTCACTCCACCTATCCCATTTCCCAGCTCAGAGTAAAAGTTTAGAGCGCACAAGATCAGCCGGACCTCACTGTTTTTCTATAGTTACTTCTACTATTAAGTGCTTGTGCGCGTACGTTGGAAGTGTACGTGAACCAAGCCAAACATATTTGCCAAGCTCGTCGTTTACTAAGTCCTATTTCTATCTATATCTGTGAGACGTTAGTTTGCTTCCGCGCCCATTCGATGTATTTTGACAAGGGCTCAGCAGTGTAGGAAGCCAAGGAAGCGAAGGAAGCGACACACGCAATAAGTTTTCCGCTTGGACAAGAATTGTCCGCTCGCAAGACGTCGCCGTATACGCTATAGTGTGACGTGCCCAACTCCCATCAACGTCGTTCCAGCTTGCTTGCGAAGCAACTTTTTCTTGGAGTCCTTCGATTGAGACGAGCAGCCGTCCCCGAGATGTATGCTTTCCGTGAGCCCCCCCCCCCCTCCCTCTCGCCCCTCTTCGATGTTCCTGCTGTCTGTTCCTCGCCAGTAGGTCGTTAGTCCGTCCGCTTACGGCTTCCGTGTTTACTTGGCTCGCCCAAAAGTCCTCCCAGCGTGATAGGAGAGTACTTAACGTTTGCGTCAAAGGGTCCATGAACCCAGCAAACAGGCGCTGATAGAAAGCGAAGTATCAGAGCAAGAGTAATTAAATGGAAGCTGGAAATAGTACAATCGGAACCTTTGGCGAGTGCGACGGTCTTCTGCGCGTATAACACTGCTGCAAACTTCTTTCAGGCGTTTAATTAAAACTTGCACTTTCGAGGAGTACCTGAATCTGTGTGTTCCAAATTGTTTTTTTTTTTTTAAGAAAGCAATAAGAACAACTGGCTACATAGAATCACGCGACATCCATTGTGCTCTCTAATACCGGATTCTCCACCAGATCCATTAAACTTAGTGTTCTTTCTACTCGCGCAATATCGAGGTTTCAAACGCACGCCGAAGAAAGGGCAGCAGAAATAAAACCCGGGTTTAAAAGAATGTCACGTGCAGAAACACCTTATGCGCGACTTAGGACTTTTTGCGGAACATGTATGAATGACTAAAATTGAAAAAAAAAATTGCCAACTTCCTAGTGTGTGAGTTGTCAACTATGTTCAGCGGAGCGCTCTTGGCATTGATAATAAACGCAGACTGGGTTGAGAAGCTTCACATGAATACCCAAATCAAATAACACATAACTACCATCTTAGGGCTGCACAGTTCCAGAGCATGACTGTATACCTCGGGATTAAGACCGTTTTTAATATCGAAATGAACATATCTTGAAGTCCTCCTTTCATAGCCCCTAGGACAGTGCCAGTGACGATATACTATACATTGCATTACGTATAGCCTTCGCTTCAAAACACAATCCACATCATCGCTTGTAAGATATCACTAGCACACCTAAACTTCGTTAGCCTGGTTGAACTCAAACCCGTAAGACAACAAAAGTACCGAAATGGAAGTGAATATTTCTGCAGCGTGCGCTGCTAAACCGGCGCATATCTGCATTCTAAAAACATTTTACACCCTAAGAGGAGCACTCCGTTCCCCGTCGACAATCGTAATCAATCTTGAGCAGATTTACTTTCTTCAACACTAGTGTTTTTGTGCCGTCTTGTAGGGAACGCTATGTCACGCTGCCGTTTGAGATCTGAAAGAACTGGAAGGAAACGCACGCACACTAAATGAGGAATGCTGTTGGGAGAAACACGATCAACCTCAACAGGAGCAATCTATCTTTTAGAGCGCAAATGCAGAGGTGTGTGCAGTTTCTCCCTGAATAAGGAAGACGCGAAACAGAAGGCAACGAAGCGCTTCAAAAAAGTTGAGCACCCTCCACATAAGTATAACAATTATTGTGGCATCGTACCCACGCCTCTCGGGCGTGATCAATTATAATTGAACTGCTGCCCGGCGTTATAGTAAGTGCGTGGATGATGAATATCACAAGTATGCACAGAAAGAAATACGCACAACGTCCAAAGTGGCGTAGAGAAGAGAGAGAGAAAAGAGGGACTCAAAGGCATCAATATGTGTTTTTAAATATATTGTGATGCGTACAGGCCAATGTCTGTTAGAATGCAAAGAGTGATAGACTAGTGGAAATAAAGCTGGACGACAATAATTGCCGAAAAAGATGAAATGCTCATTCACCACAATTTGAAGGGACAAAGGGTAAAATTAGTCAAGAAGAGACAGGTCAACCTAGACGCAGTAAGGAAAAAAGCAGATCATTTCAGGCCGGCACTTGCAAATATGCAGCCTTAGAACAGCGAGATCTAGATGACAAAGATGTAATGAATGAAACCGCAACTAGGCTGGCTTCAGAAGCAGCAATTGAAGTAGGAGGCAACGCACTGGAGGCAAGCAAACCAGTAGGCAAGGTCTGCCAAGCAAGGAAGGACCTAATAAAGAAATGACAAAGAATAAAAGTCTCTAACTCAGGAGATAAGATAGAATTCGCGGAACTGTGTCGATTTAAGCAAAGATGGAGGAGACATGTATGATGCTTGAAAAGCATGCGGCCCTTTATACGATATGTCTCACGACATCAAGGGTCCATGAGAACTGGAAGAATGCCAGCATTATACAAATCCACAAAGACGGAGACGTTAAAGAATTGAAAAAAATAGGCCCCTTAGCTTGCTTACAGTATTGGATAAAATATCCATCAAGATATTTTCCAATAGAATAGGGCAACACTTCACTTCAGTCAACCAAGGGAACAGGCTGGCTTCAGGAAGGGATATTGTACAATGGATCACATCCATGTAATCAATCAGGTACTCAAGAAATCTGCAGGGTACACTCAGCCTCTCTATACGGCTTTCATAGATTACGAAAGGCATTTGATTAGTAGCGATACCAACAGTCATAAACGCACTACGTAATCAAGGAGTACCGGAGGCTTTCGTAAATATCTTGGAAAATATCTACAAAAATCCCACAGCTACCCTTATTCTCCACAAGAAAATGTAGGAAGATACCTATAAGGAAAGGGGTCAGACAACGAAACACAATCTCTCCAATGCTATTCACTGAGTGCTTGAAAGAAGTATTCAAGCTACTGAATTGGGATGGCTTAGGAGTAAGGATCAATCGCGAATATTTCGGCAACCTTCGGTTTGCAGTTGACATTGTCCTGTTCGGCAACGCTGGCGACGAGTTACAACAATGACTGAGGACCTTAACAGAGAGACTGCAAGAGCGGGGTTAAAAATTAATGTGCCCAAACCAAGATAAGGATCAATAGCCTGGTAAGGGAACAAGAGTTCAGGATCGCCAGTCAGTCTCTAGAGTTTGCGAAGGAATACGTTTACCTAGGTCAGTTGCTCACAGGGGACCGTCATCATGAGCAGGGAATTTACAGAATGAAGTTGGGTGGGAGCGCATGCGGCAGACATACTCAGATCCTTACTGGAAGCTAACAATTATCACTAAAAAGAAAGGCGTACGATCAGTGCATTCTACGGGTGCTAACATATGGGGCAGAAACTTGGAGACTAACAAAGAAATAACGAAAACAAGTTAAGGACAGCACAAAGAGCGATCGAACGAAGAATGATAGCCGTAACGTTAAGAGACAGGAAGAGAGCGGTGTAGGTCAGAGAGCAAACGGGCGTAGCCGATATTCTAATTGACATTAAGAGAAAGAAAATTGAGCTCGGCAGGTCATATATTGCGTAGGTTAGATAACCGGTGCCCCATTAGGGTTAGAGAATGGGTGCCAAGAGAAGGGCAATGCAGTCGAGGACTCCAAAAGACTAGGTGGGGTGATGATATAAGGAATTCGCAGGCGCAAATGGTAATCGGTTGGCGCAGCACAGGGGTAATTGGAAGTCGGAGAGAGACGCGTTTGTCCTGCAGTGGACTCAAAATAGGTTGTTGATGATGACGATGATGATGATGATGATGATGATGATGATGATGATGCTCATAAAATAAGAAAATTGATAAACTAAAACCTCCTAGGAAAGCATTTGTAGTTAGGGAGGCGCATATTATCAACGCGAACTCGCTACGCATGTCGTCAAGGAATAAAAAAAAATTTGCCCTCAGGTAGACATAATAAAAACACGTATTCACAGAAAATGGAGATGCACTATTTATTTGCCTTACGCACACGCACGCAAGCATAAAGAGTAAGAGCTCACGAATCCAATGAGTTTGATCGCCCTTCCAAAGAACAGTTCACCGGTAGAACGGGCTTACGAATGTCTTTAGTTCGGTGTGACCTGTGCTCAAACGTACGACACGTGGGTGTCTAATTAAACGGCGTTCCAGGGCATCTCTCGATGGGTGCATACCGGTGCCTCGTCAGTCGCACGCAGCGCAGGCCTTGTACGCTCCGATGGACGTCAGAATTGCTTCGCGCCCCGTCTCTCCTACTTGGCCTGCGATTGGTATCCACTAATTGCATTTTGTCTCGTCGCGAGCATGACGCAATCTGCTGGAAAGCGGCAGTTTCCAGGCGAGTTCTTCAAACACCAGATAACTGCCATGCTCGCTTACGAGTTTGGCTGCACTCTGTCGCACTCTCGCCAGAGTCGTAGAGTGCGCAATTGTTGCTTCATAGCAAACCGTTTACAAGCGGCGTGAGGTTAACTCCTTTGTAACCGCTCATGTTGAGTCGTCGTAATGCTGGCGTTCGGTCAGACCAAATGAGCAGATTTGAACCGCGGACAACGCAGGACTGGCGAAGACGTACAGGAGGATTCATGTTGACGAGGTGCTAGGTAACATCGCCGAAATTCACCGACCCACAGAGGATGGATCAAAGGGCGTATGAGCACGTGCGCATGCGACGTTGTCGAAACTAACTCGCAGTCATTTGATTACAATGCGGCGGCGAAATTTCCCCAGAATCTGCATATGCAAGAAAAGTAAATCATGGCATGGTCGCATCTCAACGATGTTTGAATGTCATATTTAGAATGCTGTAATTTCTCTATTTGGTTTAATATTATAATTGTTTGATTTATACCTAATCATTGAGCCATGCGTATATTCATGCATTTCAGGGCGTACAAGGAAGCTGTCGCAGTGACCGAGACGCCTAGGATTGTACTAAAAAAAAAGAAAGAAAGAAAGAAAGCAACTCAGACACTATGCACCAACTCAGCAAATATGCACCAAGACCCGAATATGCTAGTACAGTAACGAAAAACAAAAAGCACTATGGTCCCAAATAAAAGCAAAAAAATACCCGAGCAATCTGGAACGCACTAGTGTAAACGCCTCTTCGATAGAATATTTTTTTCGTCTTGGTGTCGCCCCGGGGATTTTTTTTCCCGCTTTTCTTGTCTTTTCTTCCCGCGTTCCCACTCTCCCGCTCTTGTCCCCTCGTCTTGGGAACGAAGCTCACAGACGTCGGACGACAGCGCTCATTACCTCTGAAGTCTCTCCCTTTAAAACCAGCCGCCAGCGACAACACTCGCCCGTGACGTCACTGCACTAACCCTTTAAAACTAACATGCCGAGGATGACGAGGCCGCCTGTGACGAAGCTAGGTCCTCCTATCGAAACGTTGGCCAGCCTTTCTGAGGCACCTTATCCCTGTTTACAAACTTTATACCTCAGTGTGCTATTCCATCTGTCAGCCCCTTTCTTGATATTGGACTTCGATACAATGAAAATGGCTGATTCATTCTAACGCCTTAAACAATGCACAGTAAATAAGAAGGATGAAGTGGTGTAGTGCTGTACTTTGGCTTTATTTTTACCGACTATAAACGTGATAAATGTATTCGGAAAACGGTGTTCTTTTCTGTGGTTATTATTTAGCAAGCGCTAGAGAATAGCGCATCCAAGTGTCAGTAGGTATTGGAGCACCCAGTGCTTTCAGCAATGTGTTCCTGCTTTCGAAGTGTGCCTACTGATATAGCTTCTTCATTTAGTCCAAACGTTCATGCTTCGCTCTAAAACTTGATTTCAGTTGTTTTTAGAAGTGCTGCTATGAATCTGCTTTGTCAATAACGACCTAAACTGTTGCAGAATTGATGTTATTGCTGTGAATTGTATCGTTTGTTTCTGTTGTTGCTGCGGTTGCATTGCATTATTAACATTTCACCTACTTGCATATTCAATTCTATAGGGCTTTTAAAGTAAACAATTAAATAAATAAATAGGTGTATAAGTTGAAATTATTCGAGAAATTAAGTCTCCCAAAACAACTTTCTGCTTTATTCACCGGGGCCGAAAGGCGTATGACGAAAAAAAAAGAAAAAGAAAAGCTATGAACGCTGAACACGCGGCCTTGTTTAGCTGAGTTAAGGTCGGAAATATTTTACTGCCGTATAATTGTGCCTATCTGAAAAGTATGAAAACGAATTTATTTGTATTAAAACACAGAGTTGTAATGGGAAAGAGTGACGGGGAAGGATACAAGGTACGAGTGATGATGATGATGGAGAAAAAAGGTACATAAATGCAAGTCAGTCGTGTTGTGGCATCTCCAAAACCACACGCCACACCCAGTGTCTTAGGACAAGGCTAGCGCTGTCTTTCTAATCACTAATCTCTCTGCCTCAGGCTAAGTACTCAATATAAACTCACCAGAGAGCGGTCGGCTTCCTACGTGAGCCTCGGAATAGATCAACTCCTGCCGCGGTCACGCGTACACTAGACAATTGCAAAGCACGAGGGGAGTTTAGGGGAAATTAAACAAATTTTTCAGTTCAGTGTTCATCAAGGATACATATTTTCAGGTAACTTGAGAAATGCCAGTACCGCACCCCTCAAATCAAAGTGCAGTAGTCAAGGAATTCGTCATGACATTACTGTTGAAGCTGGATATTAAAACGTCGCCAGGTACTGACATGATTCGAAATGATTTTCTGAAGCGTTCCTGTGATTTAGTACCGATATTTTTGTCAAACTCTTTACAGTGCCTTTGCGTCAGAGCACTGCGCATGACGACTGGCTTCTTGCCGGAGTTGTAATGACCTTTAAAGCCGGAGACCGACTAGATGTCCGAAACTATCGTCTGATTTTAATAACGTGTACATTATATATACACTTGGAACATGTTATTTGTAGGCAATTATCCCGAACTAATTGAAAACAATAATGTTTTTCATTCTAAGCAGCACAGTTTGAGAAAGAGTTTCTCGACGGTAACGGAACTTTGAATACTGGATTACTGTGCTTCGGAAATTAACTACAATGGACAAATATATATTATATCAATGGATCTAATGAAACCATTTGACAGGGTATCCCACAAAAAGCTTTTGTATAAGATTCATGCCCTCGGGATTGACTTTGAAATTATTACGTAGGTTGAAGCCTATTTACGCAATAGGCAACAGCTGGTCAGAACATCAGAAGAGCGCTGTCTTAGTTCACATGTTTCTGCCGAAGTTCCGTAAGGATCGGTGCTGGGGCGATATCATTTCTAGTAGATGTTCATGATTTACCACTCAATGTCCGCTTGCCAATTGAAGTCAGGCTGTTTGCTTACGATTGCTCTCTTTTTTTTTTCTTGCAGTGTGAAAAGTCTTTCACACCAAATTCTACCGAACGAATCACTGATAATTCTTGAAAAGTGGTGCAATGAATTTGGCATGAAAAATTATCTAAATGGAACATTCTGCATTAGCATCGCGCGCGCGCTCGCTCGCTCGCTCGCTCGCACGCACGCACGCACGCACGCACGCACGCACGCACGCACGCACGCACACACACACACACACACACACACACACACACACGCACGCACGCACGCACACACACGCGCACACACACACACACACACACACACACACACACAAACTGCTTTAGCACTACGAGATATTGAAATTAAACGTACTGCTCAATTAAGGCACATTGGTGTAATAATGAACAACCTCCTGAATTTGAATAAGCAGATAGAAAACATTATCGGCTCCTGCGGGCAGAAACTTGTTCTCTTAAAGAACAAATTAAAAGATGTCACACCTGAGGTCAAGATATTGCGATACAATTGTTCGAAGGAATTTAGAGAATGCTGGCACATTCTGGAAGCCACACAATCAAAATCCCTTTAAGATAGTTGAACGAATTCAGAAACTGGCCGTCAGAGTCATTTGCTCATGTTATGAGAGGAAGCGATCAGTATAACGACACTGATTCAAAGGACTGGTCTTCAATCATTGCCTACCCGAGGAAGGATAGCGCGCTTGAAGTTTTTTTTTTTAATTTGCTTTACAACGGAAAGCTCAACTTGGATCCCGGCCGTAATAACGACCACCTGTCCGGGCTTCAGCAAGAACCAACCATGTGAGTGCTGGTTTGCTTTGTACACACACAGTTGATGTTCTTAAATAGGCATTTTTGCCGCAAACTATAGTACACTATAGTACAGCCTTCATCCTCGTAGGTTTGTTAAATGCAATATTGTTGTCACATTTCAAGAAGGACTGTAAATGCTGTTCGCACAGGTTTATGTTGTTTTACCCACTCTGTAACAACCTGAAAAGCTAACAATATTGTAAATAAAGAAAAAATAAGAAGCTCGAGTGCCTCACACTCAAATATCGAATGCCATGAAAAATAAGATAAGTGCACAGAATGCGCATTTATGCAGTGAAGGAAAAAAAAATAGGCGCTCTTTTGATGGAACTAAGAACGTCCCGTGCATTACAACGTTGTCATGTCTTATCCTGCGGGCCGGTAAGATGGGCGCACTTACTAGTTAAAACTGACCTGATATATGCGACTGAGTCTGTGTTAAATAATAATATGCAAGATAACAGATTGTAATTGTATACTGGGAGTTATTTGACACAACTGTATTATAACTAGTTTCTATGTAATAACACGAAAATGTCTATGTATTTCTGTTTAAAATTACTCTTATATCCACACTTTATGAGTGATTGTATTGCTACACCAGCCGCTACCGTGCCTATCTGGGAGACCGGAGCTTTGTCAAGCCGAAGAATTTTCGGCTTTTTTGCCGGCTCTCCCTTTTTCACCTTGTATCGAGTGGTGAAAATAAAAAAATAATCATGATGATGATGATGACCTCACCAACCAACATACTTATAACCGTTGACAGACAGCAATGAGTAATGAAAAGAGAAGTGCAAACAAAGGGAAGAGCGATCGACACATAGTGACATATTTCGCGCGAAAAGAGACGATCAGGCCGAGGAATAGCCGCCCACATCTGCCAGGCTAGCCGCTCCTCTAGCAACATCATCATTATCGCCTCCATCACTTGTATGACCGATTAGCATCTTGAGTTCTGCAGCGCCTCCACCAGAAAGGGCATCTGCCCATGAATTGAACAAAAGCAAACACCTCTATTATGTAGGGATTGTGATCACCACAATTTAATCTGTTTAACTTCTATACGGTGAATAAATTTTGCGTACGCGGAAAGTGACACTGAAAATGAACTGTTCGTGGCTAGTAATATAGGACCAGCATTACTCGGCCTTGCGCGAGCGATCTAATAAAACCTATCTCGCACGTCATGTAATGGAGCACCGAAATGTGCTCAAGATTTTTGTCATCAAGTCTCATCTCACCTGCAAAAGAACGAGAATATAGTGTATTAGCGCCAAAAGCTTATATTATATATTGTATTATATTATATATTATATATTGAAAAAGATCTCCTCCGCGGTTCTTTGGCACTCGGACATTACAACTAAATATGAGCGACCCTTGCGTAGTACGTATCAAGTCTAAAACAGGCTATTCTCGTCTCTGTTAAGCACGGATAATTGCTCCAAACGCTGAAACGGTTTCTTTCTGGGTTCGCCTCTCTTATGCATAAGAAGCACTCCACTGCACACCGCTGGAGGCCCCGACGTTACATGTAAATTCCCGCTTGAAACAAAAGACTCGGCGCAAGCGAGGCCTTTCGGGTCTCATCAGTATGCAGTTTCGGGACGTCGTCGTAAATCCCAACACTCCCGGGTCGTCGACTCTGCCCCGGAAGTTTCATCTCGCCCTTCTCTCTCTCTCTCTCACCCCCACTTCCACAAATCCTCGCGGTCTACTCGCGTTATCTTCTCCGAGCATCCGCCCGTTTCCCGCTTATTCAGTCGACGAAGGCGAATCTTAGGCCTCGTTCTTCAGATCTACACGCGTGGCTGAGCCCCTGCGAAATGCGTGTTGCATCCGACGTTCACAGCGCTTTCTTGGGATGGAATATACATCTGAGAAAACCTGAAATATCTTGCGTTCCTCGGCTGCTACTTCCGTTTACTCTCGCCTATCATGTTGTTAACGTATCGCGCTGAACGATGGAAATTTCACCAGTGTTGGTCTTAACAGTGGAGTGCAGAAAAGTGGAACTTCAGTTATGAAATATTTGTTTTTAGATGCAAAAATGTCAAATGGCTCAATGAGCCAAAAATGTCGCCGTGGGCGTCTGTAGCATCCTAATGTTCCATTGGCACCGATGCCACGCCACAGGGTTCGCGTCAGCTGCGAAGCCACGGCACGAACGCGCCTCAACGGGGCAGAGAGGAAGAAACGGGACACCGGCGCGCCAGGTGCTGCGTGAGGGAAGAGGGCATCGCCGCGACCATTACGCAATTCGTACCACTTCCCCCTCGCTCTCGCTCTTGGAAGCGTGCGTTATCGGCGCGTTCTTCGGCTTGAAGAGTGGAACGCGATAGCATTCAAATATACCTGACTGCATTTCAGGCTTCCCGGCAACTGCAGCTAGTGTAACCGTAACGTTTACCGAGAAACGCTGGCGGCGAACGCTATTCACGAAGGCGAGTGGGCGAGTTTGTTGGTAGAAACGTGGCCTCTTGCGCGAGCCGCGGAGGGGTGGAGGCGAGCGCCATTTGGTGTTATTGCAAGGAACCAAGCGTAGAGCGACGCTCTATGAAGGGTAGAGACGTTGGAAAAGGGCTTTACGTTTGACTTCCCGCGTAGCATAATTATGTTTTCTCGCATATTAAAATTAGAATCCGACGCTATCATGTCTACAGGTTGCGGTTAGGTTGTACCTTACAATTTTGTTTACGTACCTTACTTTGAGGAATTAGTTAAGTAACGTCTCTGCGCCACGCGGAGGGCCTGCGTGGTTGTGGTTCGGAATGATTTTTCGCTAAGCGACGTCCGACGCAAGGCGCTGACACCGGATTTTATGCGGCACGGGGCCCTTAACGCTACTGCGTTAAAACGCGCCACGCTGCTCAACGAGGAGTTCATAACTCGAAGGACCGCTAAGCGCCGTTCATTTACAACTGCTAAGAAGTGGTTCGGTGTCCTTGTTTTTTTTCTTCTTTTTTTTTCGTTTTACAAAGTTAGCTGTTATGGGCTCATTCCAACAGCCGCTTCGGGTGACCGTGGAGTCCACGGCCGCCGCCACCGGTGTTCGGTGTCCGTAGCAGCTATCGCTGCGAATGAAAAAAGAAAGGCAAAAGGATACAGTTCCCGCCGCGACCGAGTCCGGGCCGTCTACGTGGGAGTGTGCAACTCTACAACTGAGCCACGCCAGCGCATGCTATAGCATGCAGCGGGGAAATGCCCTATAATCGCGTCCTAGCGCGTCAGGAGACACGTGATGTGAAATGCGCGCTGTGTAACGCCGATACATGCACGTCTTTCATTGCCCTTGCATATCATTACACCAGGTAGAAAGTCATGCAGCAGACGCACATGCAGCGCTACAAGGCCGTTAAACAAAGTTTGGGAAAGAAAAGGAAGTTTAAGGATCTGCATATGAGAATGCTAGAAGATAGGCACCACCTCATTCGTCAGCTCCAGAAACCCCACCATGCTGGCATGGGCCCTCTCGCAAGATGACGTGGGACCCTCGGAAAAGCGCAGAGCGGTCTCGGTGTTTGCGTCAAGGCCTACGTTCTTGTAGGCAGGACTTCATGGCGGGGAGCAATGTTCGCCGGACTATGTGGCAGCAAGTGTTCGATGTTCAATCGGGAGCAAGCATTGGTTCACGTGAGGGCTAGCCGCTGTCAGCAGGTGACAGTCCACACAAAGCCCACGCGCAGGTTGAGCAGGAAGGTATGCTTGCTAGCGCCCCAAACACATCGCACGCATCGAAGAGTACACAGCGCTGCCTTTCAGTTGCCATCAATTATTCTGGCATAATGTACTAAGTTTTTACGCTGTTGTCAATAAAAATAAATTATAGAGATCACTCTGATTGTTTTAAGGTTAGACCTATCCCTGGGGACAGGAACGCGTATTACTCGCATAATCACACCCCACTACCTATCTTCTTCATCTCTTACCATATCTTTGAATTTCTCCTCTTCCCCTCCCTGAGCAGAGTAGTAGGCTGGAGGATATTACCTTAGGCCAGTATCTCTGCGCTTCTTGAATAAATTCTAATTTCTCTCTCACTCGCTCTATAATCATTAGCCATGGGCCCGTTACTGGCTTAAAACCTGATAAGGTTTTAAGCCAGTAACGGCATAGATAACGGCATAGTAACGGCATGCATAGATTGCTTCTAGGTGGAGTCCATGTTTTCACAGGTTAGCTGCGACAAATGCTTGGTTGACAATTGGCAGTAACTATACTATAATATTGCGACACCACTCTCCCGACACCGTAGTGCAAATTACGCTAAGTAGTATTGTGAGCGTGGTAATAATGGTCACCCAATCGATCGCCGAGCCATTTGCCAGTCTTCGTAGCGTATCTTTTTTCCATATGTCAGCACACTCAAGGATACCTTAGTGACTGCGTAGACGACAAAACGTGAAGCGTGCCTTCGCAAAGTAGGCAGGAAACAGTGTGTGCGGCGCGATGAAAAGTTTGCGGAAATTGCGCAGTTAATCAAAAATTTATATAAAACAACGTGTACATTTGTGCGCTGTGATATCTTTTCTAGCCTCTAAGATATATTGTGCACATCTAGAAGCAAAGATAACCGGTTACTTTGTCAAGCTTCTAAGGATTGCACCATTGTTTTTCAGTGCCGTTTTGCCATTCTGGCTACCCTCAAGTTGCTGGTGACCGTAACCAAACAGCTGCTGAAGCTCGTTAACGAGATGTCTATACTAAGCAGTGTTCTAACGGAATTCTCAATGGTATGGTATTTAGGAAATGGCAATAACCACGCAGTTTGGGCAGCTGCCTGCACTGCTGTTTTAATTTGCTTTGCTTTCTCAATTACCGAACTTTACGAACGCTAAAGGAAATCTTTTGTCCTTGCATACGTTCGCTGTTTTAACAACCTTAGCCTCTTGGTGTATCGGTTTTGTTTTCAAGACTTTCAAAATATAAGTCTCGTGTAGTAAAAAAGAAAAGGCACGCTTGCATGTGCTGCACGTAATCATCACATTGATTGCTTCCTGGAGTACCACTTTAAGTAATTTAATTTCACGATTCAACGCGTCTGCATAAAAGCCTCAAAAGTCAAGTCGTCATGGTCGGAGGGTTTATTGAGGCAGTAAAAACATAACCTAAGATACGAAACTTTTCTCTTAGGAAGCGCAGCTTATATTCCTCCTTTATCAAGGTTATTTTCCAGACGCGGACTTTCGTTTCGGGTTCAGATAGTGACTGCTCAGGCGATTGATAAAAAAAAATAGTCAGTTACTATTCAAATGGGAGAGTACTGCATTAATATCATGCCTTTTCTAACAAAGTGTACTTGAACACTACGGTTAGGCGGTAGCTAAACTGTTAAATTATTCAGATGAATAACAGTAAGTCGGGTAAGTAGGAAGGTTGAAATTCTAACAGGACACGCTGGGAAAAAATTATCAGTTTATGTGGTGCAATCTTCGCGCGTGTCAAGTTTAATTTTATACTGGTCACAAAAAAAGAAAATATTAATAAGGAAACGGGAAAGCGCGTCGAGAAGTGTAATCATTGGTCAATCTCTTTTTTTTTCTTCCTTTCATACCAGCATAGTATCTCACATGAGCACAGAGTTACGAGGCGTAGGGTGCTTAATTTTTTTTATCCTTATTTATCCTTATCCTTATTTATTTTTATCCTTATTGCTAGGCGATTGAACAAACACTTATGTTTGAAGTTACCTGCAGGAAGTTACTTTTAATGAAGACTCTAATGCCGGCAATCAACCGGCGATAGAGTCTTCAAGTTAGTCGGTTAATAAATCGGCTTACTGATTTATTTCAATGAAAGTACAAGCGTTTTTATCATATTTGTCGCTTGCTGCCCCACAAGCAGTATAGTAGTTATTGAATGAAGGATAACACAAGCTCATATGAAAGCATTACTACCAAAAAATACTTTCCTGAAATTTGAGTGGCCAATAAATTCAATATAGCAATTGGGTGCGCGTAATATTTTGTGTTATTCTATATTTGGATGAATTAGAATTCGACGAGACTATTAAAAGTGGTAAGTAAATAATATGCCCCAACGAGATTTTGTTTGAAGCGTGTGACCCTTCATGCTTTATATTATTCACCAGAATTACCGTAACAAGGTACTTATTCCGTACATTCCAATGAATAAACAAAACGGCTTTTAAATAGGCGATTCCAACACATCGATAAGAGTTTTAGAGGGACTAGTGTGAAGCATACAAAATGCTAAACTGAAAGTCGCCATCAGGAAAATGTTATGTTCTCTCTTATTCGAATGGGATGCAATTACTCAGCGAAAAATAGGACTTAGAGACTCATTCGTGATGTTAATTAGCTAATTAGGTCCCTCGTTAAGGCAGCAGTCGGTTTTTACTTTTCGCGCTACGTATCCGATTGGTATGTTGAACAGTTTTTGAGCATCATTTTTCTAAGCTATAGCTTAAGTTCATAAGCTGCTGTTAGTTTCTTCGGTTTTCTACTTTTCTAAGCAGGGAGTTCGTGTGCCAGTTGCTAGTAAATCAATCCGTTCCCCAGTGAGTCCTTTTAGTATACTTTGTCCTACTAATTTGGCCCTCATTAAGTTGAACGGCTAAGTAGACGGCTAAGACTGTAATATTGCGATTAACGCAGCCGGACAGTTACAGTGTTTTTCAGACAGCTCAATTACTCACATAGGGCGTGGAAGTATTCAGGAATATTCCTTGGTGCAAATAGCACAAGCTCATGCAGCTTTTTTTATTATTATTGATATGATATAAGGAGATGTTGGCGCGCAATTTAAGGCGCCGGCTGCTCCTTATCTCTTGGGTGGTTCCGTCACACATCATTCAGGGTTCACGGTTACATATCAAATAATCTTTTCACACAAGCACCAGGACTTATAAAGCAACGTTTCCACAGGAACTTAAGCTGTTCTAGAGTTATTCTCTACTACAAATCCAGACTCATTTACATAGCTATGATAGCGTATGTGGGATGTTTATTATATGATCAATTGTGTAATAATATTCAATATTTCAATGAACCGATCATTTATTTAATGTGGCCAGGAACAACACTGAAGTCTGAGAGCTGGGCCCTGTACGCATACATTCAATACCAATAAAAGAAACGAAACGAAATAAGTACCGGAGGACATTAAAAAAAAACAACAAATAAGAAGAGCAATTGTGAAAATAAAAGTGTACACACAACAAAGCGTGACGTAAATATCGGAGAAAAATGAGGAGAAAAGCATTTGAACAACGTGTAAAACTATTAAACAACAACGCAAAGCTCGAAAGAACAATGGCAGTTAGTGGCGAAAAATATTGAGATCATAAAAATAAGCGTTGTAAACGCTGAGTATTCTGTGGATAGTTGAGTGTTGATTATGACAGGCAGGAACGTGGAAACGTCTATGTTCTCTGGTGATATTGCGCGGAATACCAAAACTGATACAAGTGAGAAGTTCGGGGCAGGTTAGGATACTGTGAAGGAACTTGCGGAGAAACAGAAGGTCAGCGCGGTAACGTCGGCAGCGAAGTGAGGGCAGTAACGATTACTCAACAGGGCTAGAATAAGGTCCAGTGTTCATGTTAGCAAATCGGTGATGCATGCTTTAAAACTTTTTTCTGGACCCGATCTACATTCCCACGATCAGATCTAGAAATATTCTACAGAACCGATGCGTATTCAAGTTGAGGAAGCCAAATTACTGAGTACAACTTACAAAAAAGGTACAGGAACATTGAATTCCATTGATAGCCTGTAAACAGAGCATACTCCGCACAACAACGTGTTTAGTGTGAGGAGAAAAAAGTCACAGTATCGCCCGAAACGCGAAGCATCGATTGCGACAGCAAATTATTAGTCAGCTATACGAAGTAACTAAAGCAATTTTATCCTCCGTGTAAACTTGCAAGCACTCACTTACTAACTAAATTAACAAACATGGTGTCACGTGCACACAGGCAGACATGAACGCATCTCATTCAATGACCGCGGATGCTCGCAGTCGAAACGCTGGCATGATGAAGAGCGGCAGCAGCAGCGAGTTAATTGACTTTCGTGCTGCCTTTCGCTTCAACGCCAGCTATGCGGCGAGAACACAACGCACACGAATCCCACAGCCCTCGGCCTGCCTAGACTCTGTACCCGTCGTAGATCTCTTTCAATATACGGCCTGCGCCATACGCAGCCGCCGCCGGAGTAGAACGCCGAGTAAAAGCGCAAAGTCGTATCGAAGAGTACACCGAGATCATTAATCCCACTGATCTCGCACCATAGTAGAGAATCTATAGAATGAGAAAAAAGAAATTCTTGCTGTTTTGTGAGTGAAAGTCATGACCTTGGTTTAGCAGCATTCAAAGTGAGGTCATTATTTTTGCACTGTTAAGAAAAAAAAAGACAGGTCCGACTGCAGGATGCGGCAGTCATTAGCTCAGTCATTTTCCATTAAAATATTGGTATCCATGGAGTATAAGAAGAAAGACGAATTCTGAATAGGCGGAGAAAACGTCATTAATGAAAATTAAAGAAGGTGTGGTCCTAATATTAATAATGTAATAATAATTTATTGCACAAAGGAATACAGAGTACAAGAAACGGGGCTGTCAAAGCCACCAGTGGCTTGAGGGACTTGGCCCGGCAAAATCAGCGGACGAGCGTGCAATATTTACTTAAGCATCGACATGGAACAAGATAATGCAGGAGGACTAACAGTTAGGAATCTTAACATGAACAAGGAGCAAATCATGGAGCAAGAATCAACAATCGACACCAAGACGGTAAGATGTGCATGTTTTAGAAATGATGACCATTATATTTTACACATGCTAAAGCAACCATGTTACACTGATCAAATCATGTTTTTCAATGCCTTTTTTTTATGTAATGGAGAATTTGGCAAATCGTTCCGGATTTTCGGCACATAAACACAACGCCTAGCTTCACCCTGGCTCGTTGAGGATCACGGAACTACAAAGCGAAGACTACTACGAAGGCTTCGGGGGGCTGTATAACGTACTTTAATATCACTGAACTAAAAATACCGTAGCGCCACAGTTTGCATAAGCACAGTCCAGAAGCATGGAAGGCCAAGCGATGAGAAGATGTTACCATTTGTGATTGACGGAGTGTTGTAGGCTATGTTTTTTAGTATATGTTTTCACAAAGAATCACACGGCTTTGCCACCTGGTGGGGCGGAAAGCAAGAACGGTAATCCCATATCGAAGAGTGCTGTAGACCAAGGCATGCCCAATAGTTATTGTTACATGAAGCGGAACGATGGATTTATTGTGAAAGAATAATCACGCAGCGCTCGTAAGCTTATCGCTATAGTGTGATAGTTGACTATGCCACGACATATCACTGTCGAAGAATACTCCCAGGTATTTTACCAAGTTCTCGTAGTTAACCGGCACGTATCGAGAGGAATGACAGTTGTGTCTGTGCATGAAAATGGTTACAACAAGAACAACAACAATAATAATAATCAAAGTAAGCGTGTCCGATTCCATGTAACTACATTAAAAGCGTCCCAATGTTCATATAAACACTTCACAAAAAGATGCGCGCCGTTCAACACTATTGAAAATGATAATTTTCTTTAGTGATATTTCAGGACGTCCGCCTTTGCGCTCGCCCATTACGTCACTGCTGATGAAAGGTGACGCATAACTCCTGCACATAAATACGTCACATTCATACAACGTTTTCTCTGAATTATTCATAGTTTCAATCTGGAGAAAATGTTTCATATTTATATATTTCACATTTAAACTACTTCCCTGGAAACTTCACCTTCCATGGGCGCTCGAGCAGCAATTTCGGCATGGCTCGTAACCCCTTTTTCTGTCCTGTGCAGGCACCTACTAAACTTATACGTTATAAAAAGTGATGACCGCTTCTTAGTGTTGTTCCGATGCCCACGGGTGCTGCGTGAGGCCATTTGTGAATGCTTGACTTCGTCGTTTGTCTTATTGTTGATCTGTTCAGGGGACGTTTAGATAAACGCATACTAGCGCGGACGCACCTTTTAATATTGCAACACTGTCTGACGACCCTTCAGAACAAATTATTATAATGTTTCGCTTCATTAAAGATATACACACCCGCTGACTCCAGTGCTGAAAAACTTTAGCCGAACAAGCCGCCGTCATTAAAGCTATCAAGAATGACCAAAAATACATGGAAGCGAAATTTACAGTATTGAGCAAATGCATGGACGGTATGGAAGCAAATTCAATAATTTCGAGGCACAGGGTGTAGTACTGTAGACTATGAAGAGCGCTGTCGAGGCCCTAAAAGAAGAAAAAACAATTCTGTGGGCTCGCACCAGTGAGCTTGAAGACAGATCTTCGCGAAACAACCTAATCATTGGGAACATTCCAGACGCTAAACAAACATGGCAACAAACCGAGAACAAGGTTATATCTGCTTTGAAAACCGTACTTCCATCTTTATTCATCCGACTCAATTATACGTGCTCACCGCTTAGGTGTTTTTTATCGGGAAGATGCCGACCCGTAATTGTGAATTTCTCGAGTTTTAAAATAAAAGAAAATGTTCTTTTCTTACGTAATCATCTCAAAACAAGTAGTATCTCTCTCAGGGGAAATTACTCCCCCGCAACCAGTCTCGCCCGGGGATATCTCATGGTGTTTGGAAAATATTAGCCCGGTGTACCTGCGTTTAGACTAAGACATGACAAACTACTTACTTATTTATTTGCGATACTTCCAGTCTCACTGAAACCAAAGCAGGTGGGCATGGATTTTTACAAGAAGAAACGAACAGGTCATGGTACGTGGTACAGTAAAAGAAAAAAAGAAAAGAGAAAAAGCTTCCTTAACTACTGCAGAAATCACCAATGACGATGTGAAATACAATACTTTAGGTTGGTGCAACAACATCGCTCAGTAACAATTATAGTATTACTCGAATTCATATAATAGCGAATAAATGATCTACGTAAGAGTAGAGAAGTTATACACCTAAGAGATAACAGGGCAGACGTGATCAGTTTCGGGCTTGAAATGCCGAAATTCCAGGCGCAGAAGTAAGTATTACAGTTAAGATATGTGGGTGTGTTAAGTGGCGTTTTCTGTGTTTGATGTCTCTAGTAGGTTGATGAACGATCAAAGCGATGTGGAGGAAACTATGTCTGAGTGGAGGAGATTCCATTTTTTTATCGCACGTGGTAAAAGTGAAAACTTCCACGTGTCATTGCGAACACTGCACTGGTTTAGTGCAAATGGGCGCTTTTTTTCGCGATAGATGTGATGTAGACCAAGTAACGTACTCAGCTCGGTATATCCTATAACTCCCATGCATTAGTTGGTCGATGAATTTTAAGCGGGCTTGTCTGGCCCTAACAGATAGTGTTTTAAGACCTGCATCAGCTAAGAGGTTTGTAGGGGAGTCATGGGGCCTGTATTTGCTAAAGATGAACCGCACAGCTTTTCTTTGCACCTTTTCTAGTTTTGATATGTTAGTTGACGTGTGCGAAAACCAGATGATGTTAGGGTATTCAAAGATGGAGCGAACAAAAGTTGTATAGGCTATAGTATTTGAGGTGTGTTCCGGTGCAAGGCGCATACATCGTCTAAGAAAAAAAACTTGCGTAATGCGGCTGAGGTAATATTATCAATATGTAAGTGCCATGGTAGGTCAGAAGAGAATGTCCAACTTAGGCAATTGCGGTTATTTACTTTATTCAGGCAAGTGCCGCCAAGAGCTTAAGAAAACTCCGAGGGCTTCTTTTTTGTTGTAGAGGACATGCATAGAGATTTAGTGGTGTTAATTGACATTTGCCATTCTTTACAACAATTGGAAAAAAAGTCGAGTGCTCTGTTTAATAATAATAATAATAATAATAATAATAATAATAATAATAATAATAATAATAATAATAATAATAATAATAATAATAATAATAATAATAATAATAATAATAATAATAATAATAATCGGCTGCGTAACTGACAATTTCTTTATAAATAATACAATCATCCTCGCAGAGCTTAATGTCACATTCAATGTTAGCAGTAATGTCGTTAATAAAGATAAAAAATAACCCACTGTGGTTGCTCCGAGGCTATGGTGTTGGACTGCTGAGCACGAGGTCGCGGGATCGAATCCGGGCCGTGGCTGCCGCATTTTGATGGGGGCGAAATGCGAGAACACCCGTGTACTTAGATTCAGGCGCACGATAAAGAACCCCAGGTGGTCGAAATTTCCGGAGCCCTCCACTACGGCGTGCCTCGATCATAATCAGAAAGCGGTTTTGGCACTTTGTTCGATGTGATAAGAAGTATTTTTTATCTATGCAGTAATCTGACCAACCCCGATCGTAGCTTCTAGTTTTGCAACTAATTTTACATGGCTTACACAATCAAATGCTTTACTGAAATCGAGGAGGATCATGTCTGTCTGGCTTCGGTTGTTTAGGTTGAGCGCAAGGTCATGCGCCACTTCGCTTAGTTGTGTGACCGTTGAGCGGCCACTACTAAAGTCGGGTTATTGAGGTATTAATATATGCTCTTGCTCGAGAAATATAGTGATCTGTTTGAAGATATTATGTTCCAATACATTACAGGATATGGTGATAAGTGACATTGGCCTGTAGTGAGAAGGTTCATTGCTGTCGCCAGATTTATGCGTAGGAACAACCTTCGCTTTTATCCCGTCATCTGGTAGTTGTGCGGACGCGAGTGATTTGCGGTATATACTGGCAAGGTATTGGCTACACCATTCTGCATACGTCTTTAAATGCTCCTTCTGGATATTATCGGGCCCATTAGCTTTCTTGATGTCGATATTAGGCAATAGATTAAGAACTCCAGCATTAGTAATGTTTAATGAATCGATGGTTTTAAGCGGACAGGGTAGCAAACGAGGTGGTCTACCTCACAGGCGTGCACCTGTGATATACACCTTATTTCGATTCTCTTGTGCGAGTTTACGCGTGTTTTTGGCGAACGGCGGACATTATTCACGTTTACACTAGTAAAGGTAGCCCCTCCCCCGCTCATTTGCACAAATAAGCGGCCTTGGGTTGCCCCCCCCTCCCGAAAAAAAATCCTGGGTACGTGCCTGTAGTGAACAATGCTAACCGCGCTCTTGGTTAGTTAAAGCGAAGCTTTTTTACGGCTCCACAGTTTTTGAAATTATTGCTTTATAAAGCATTATTACGCCTGAAATCAGTATATGCTACTTTAGACAGGGACTCTAATAACATAAACTTAATTAACGCATTAGAATTAGTTCAGAATAATGCTGCTTATTTTATTCTTTCGAATTGTAACAGAACTGCCAGCCTAACCGCTCTGAAAACTAGCCTTTCTCTTCCATCTCTTGCGGCTCGACGTAAAGTTTCCCGTTTATCATTATTTTACAATTTTTTTCATCATACAACACTGCGTGATGCATTCATTCATACGCCACACTGCGTATCTCGTCCCATCGATAATTCTTACAAAGTTCAAAGCCTTTTTTACAGCACAAATACATTTTCCCAGTAATTCGTACTTCGGACGTCACTCGAGTGGAACCAGCTTCCCGCAAACATTTTACACAACAGCGATAATTTCTTTTTTCGTGATGCCTTAACCAACATTACTTTCTAGAATGTGGTTTCATGTACTTGTAAATTTTGTCCTTTTCTTGTAATAGCTTTTGTAATGGCTCATTGCACTCCTACAGAATAATTTGTCAAATTGTATTTTTATGTTGCATATTTTTCTCTTGGAATACTTACTGTTTTGAATTTACCTGTAACCCACTCCCCTCTGTAAAGCCTTCACAGGCCTTGAGGGTATAAAAAATGGAATTAAATAAAATATGATTGTTGAGAACAGGCTTCGTTAGTGTCATGACACGCCGGAGACACTACTTCAGAGTCTTTGCCTTGCCGTTGGAGGCATGATCGCCAGCATGCGTTCAGTAGAGGCAATAAAGCAGATCTGAAAAATGCAAAGCAACTGCAAGATATACAGTGCGTGTGTCCATATCTGGCAACCAATATATTCCCAAAATTTGCCATTTTTGTCAGCGTTTATACAAAAACCCTTATATTTTCTTTGTTTGCACAAAATAATAAACATTAGCAAATTATTCCTCATGCAGAAGAAGCATGGAACATAATGTTATTTTTATGATTCTGATTGTACTCCTGACACTACGTTGGTATTCATCGTCAACCGGGTATGCGAGAAGAAAAGTAGAAGTGAAGGTAAAGTAATCTGACACACAAACTGAAGCTTGTGACGGCATGATATCACATTTTATTTCATCTGCACTTATAATTAAGAAATAAAGAGGTATATTTCACTTTCCATGTCTTAGAAAGACTGCGACGTTTAAAGTAAACGACTAGTGTGTACAAAAACTGGCCATCCGCAAGAGATCGCTCTTTATTTTTTTCCTATTACGCTGTCAATGACGTCTTATGGATGAGTGGGTCTAGCATTCCACTGGTGAGCGTAATGTCACTGGTTCTATATCCCGATTGGTTGCGTTCCAATGATGTCGGAATACAAGAACGCACGCATACCGTGCCTTGGGTGAACATAGGAGGAATCCATGTATTCAACGTTATTTCGAACACCAACTGCACCGTGTCTCATTCAAATGTTGCTGTTTCACGACGCTAAACTCCCAAAATCGCAATTTTCTTGTAGCCTCACTGGCTATTATTGATATCGAATGGTTTGAAAACATATATTGATTAAAAATTAAATTATAGGGTTTTACTTACCAAAACCACTTTATGACTATGAGGCACGCCGTAGCGGAGGACTCCGGAAATTTCGACCACCTGGGATTATTTAACGTGCACCTAACTACACCTACTCCTACGCGGGTGTTTTCGCATTTCGCCCCCATCGAAATGCGGCCGCCGTGGCCGGGATTCAATCCCGCGACCTCGTGCTCAGCAGCCCAACTCCATAGCCACTGAGCAACCACGGGGGGTAATATATATCGAACTGACGGCATAAGATGGGGAGCAGCGGCTCCCAACTGTTACGGGGAAAGGCACGAGGCCTGCCTGTTCCCAAGGAAATACGGGCACGAAACAGGTAAATTCAGTTATAAAACCGTCATGACAGGTCACAGCCTTATGTTCAGCTAGCTAAACATAGCAAGAATCATAAACCGCTGGTATATTATTTCTTTTGATCTCAATGATGGTTTCACAATTACCCCACGCCTGATAGCCCCATGATAAGAGATGAGTCTAATATATTCAACAAAAAGGTATTAAGAAAACAAAACTGTGCATTTACAAAAGTATTCTCTTTCGTCATGACTTTTCCAGGATTGTAGCGCAGCTCAGAACGAGCAAAAAGGAAGGTGGAAGGGGTAATGAAAAGGGAAGGAGAACAGTGTGAGGCCCCTTTCTTGCTACAACTCGTGTTCCGTATGCTACTGTTTCGCTCATTGCGGCAACTGTGTGGAAAGCCCGTGCCTTGGCATTCTCTTTCGGTCACAACGGAAACGACCTTCCGTTAACATCACCATTGCCATTGGGACTCAATGAAAAATTTGTTGCTCATTCAAATATTAGCGGTTGCGGGCCGAGAGAAAAAAAAATAGCCAGACACGCAGATACTGTAACAATGGTTCTCGAAGGAAAAATGCTGCGGCAGAGGCAGCCATCTGGAGGCTATATAGTGCCAGCGTAGCTAGACGCAACATTATCCAGGAAGGTCATGTTGCAATGATGCCTTTCGAGTGTGTCTGGCGACATAATGAAGAACCTGGCGTCGTATAGAAGTCGTGCGCCACATGTCGAAACCGATGAACGACTCCGGCACAGGAGGCGGGCCGCAGAAGCATATGTTTGCACAACCAACGTTCATTACACCGGGCTATAAAAAGATGGAGCAAATAGTGCGCGCAGGTGGCGAACACATCTACGTCGGTGGCCGATTGCGATGGAGGGGAGGAATTCTTTCTTACGGAGCTTCGGTGGCTTCGAAATATGAAGCACGAGCTTTTAATTAACGCTGCATGAGAAGCGTTCCCAAATACAATTCTGACGTTTGTAGAAGTCAGTTTCGGGGGAAAAAAAAAGAGAACTTTGGAACTTTATTTGCCGATTGCAACCTCGCACTAGCTCGTGTGAGAACAAAAAAAAAACCGATAGTTTAGGTGGCACGATATACTGTATAACCAATTCTACAGCTCATAATCAATAGACATCTTAGTATGGGCGTAAATATGTGAAAACTATGCACATAGATATTCCATTATATTAGGTTTACTAGTATTTGGTGCCATCTTTCTTTATACTTCTGCTTCTTGCCCTTACCCCCGCTGATCGCTGAGTAACAAAAAAAAAAGAAAGACGTTGCCCATTTCGCTCCAGCGAAAGCCGTTTAAAAGATTTCATCAGCAAGCTCAAAACAAGTTTCCATCTGCTGCTCAGAATGCAGGAACATCACTCTTATGCCTTGCACACGAACACTGCCGACTACTACCGATATAATAATGTTTTAGCCATACTGCCGATCTCACCAAAGATCAAATCAGGGAGGGCGCACATATAAATTAAAAATGAAGTACACTCAAGTCATTTATACGATGCAAAAAGCTGAACTAATCAATACATAAAGATCAGTAGTAGCAATGCGACCAATTCCAACAAGACTGCAAATTACGACAATTACAATGGTAGGAAGTGCAATGATGCAATCAAGTTATTTAACAAAAAAAATCCGGATAAAGTTTAAAAAAGAAATTTAAAGAAACTTCTCACCCTGTGCATCCATTCCCACCATAGTTAAGAACATATTTAAATATGAACCGTTAGTAACACAAGGAGTAAGTCGGCTCCATTATCTTATGGTGTGAGGGAAATATGAATATTTGATGCAGTTTGAGTTCAAAGTGTATTCATTCGATGTTTGAGAGTCCCTGTAGCGTGTTGATCTAGAACGTCGGTATAAAGTTAGTGTAGACGTGTCAATGTTTATGTCCCAATAAATTAATTTAAATAAAAAATTTAGTTTTGTTAGTTTGGCCGACCTTGCAGTGTTAATAACCCAGCTTTATTTAGTAATTCAGTCGGATAGTCCGTTAGCTTCTATTTATTAAAAATGAACCTTAATGCGTTCTTCTCTACCCCCTCCATTCTTTCAATGTGTAGCGGAACCAAACAATATCGGCGTACTTTAGCATTGGTCTAATAAGCATTCTGTAGGCCAGTAGCTTTGTATCTGGGGGCGCACGACGAGGGCGTCTTCTGAAAAAGAAAGCCGCTATAGTGCACTTGAAGTTATATCATTAACACGGGTTGTCATCGAATATCACGCGTTAAAGTGACGCCTGAATAATTATGCTCACATACACGAGTGAGAGGTGTGTCGTTAATAATGTAAGCAAAATCAGATATTTGTTTCTATCTAATTACAGTAAGCGTTACAGATTTTTCAGCATTTATAGTCATTTGCCACTCCTGACACCAAAAAAGACAGACTCTTGGGCATCTTTTAGTGATGGTGATCATCAAGGGAATTGATTTTATGTAACAAAATAGAATCGTCAGCAAACAGACGGATGTTAACAATTAATCTGGAAGGCAAATGGTTTATGTATATTAGTGATAAAGCGGGGCCCAATACACTGGCCCGGGTAGTTCCCGATGCAACAGGTGCTGAAATGGAATCTTCGTTATTTATATGCACGAATTTCGAGCTGTCAGGCAGGCAGTTTTCTATCGATTTAACAACAGGGCCTTATCTAGTGTACGCTAATGCTTCCTAATTAGTCTTTTGTGTGGCACGCGATCAAAAATAATGCCTTGGAGTAGTACAATAAATTTAGGTTTGTTTGTTTTCTATTATCTAGACTTTGTGATACCTCGTGTGCTCTAGTAGCTGCGTGACTGTTAAGAGACCGCAACGGAAGCCATATTGACCGGAACATAGAATAGATTCCTGTTTGAGGTATGTGTTTATGTGTTTAAGTACCGCATGCTCCCGAAGTTTGCATATGGTCGAGGCTAGGGAAATGGGCCTGAAATTAGATACCTGTGATGTTCTACCAGATTTAGGCACGGTGATGTAATTAGCAGTTTTCCACCCGGCAAGAAGTGAGCACGTCACTAATAATTTATTAATGATACAGCATAGATATTTAGCATTCCACCACAGCATATCTATTAAGAAATATATTATCGGGTCCAATCGCTTTCTTCGTGTCAATATTTACCAGAAGGTTGAACAGGCCTGGTTCTACGACTGTGAGTGGCTCGATATGCTTTCGGCCATACTATATAACTACGTCCGTTAGTTCCTCACGGCCAGGAAAGCAAGGGTGCGGATCGGCGACTTTGTTTCCGACGAGCTGCTCCTGGGCCCACGGGCACGCCACAAGGCTCGGTCAATTCGCCCGCTCACTTCAACACCTGCATGGTTGGCCTCTCGAGGAAGCTGGCCCAAGTTGAAGGTATCAAGCATACCATCTAAGCCAACAACATCCCGACCTGGTGCACCGGCGGTAGCGAAGGGCAAGTGGAAAGCGCCATGAAAGAGGCCATAGACGTCACGGAGCAGTACCTGCTACCCATCGGACTCAGGCGCTCCACGACCAATTGCGAGCTTCTGCTTTACAGAAAAGAAAGAGGGGCCAGATCCAAGAACTGGAAACCAGTCTCCGAAAGTGACATTCGCCTGTTCATTCGGAGCCGCGACCCGATATTCAGGATCGACACCATCAGAGTCCTGGGTATGTTCATCGAATTGGGTAGCGGCAACGGCACTGCGTTGTGCAAACTCATTCCAAAGACGGACAGCGCTTTTCGCCTCGTGCGAATGGTCACGAACAGATATAGTGGCCTCAAGGAGGACACCCTACTTCGGCTCATCAACACCTTCGTGCTGTCACCTCACTTACATAATGGCAGTGCACAACTGGCTCAGAGCCGAGTGGGATAAGCTCAATGCGTTCATTACGAAATTCGTCAAGAGAGCCCTCAGGCTGCCCGTCAGAACCCATACCGAGGACCTCCTCCGGCTCGACATACGCAACAGAATGAAAGAGATAGCCGAGGCTCAGGAAGTGGCCCAGCTAACTTAGCTATCCACCACGCCGGCCAGCAGCCGGATCCTCGAGGAGATAGGACTAGTCCCCACCAAGAACTTGGCTAACAACGCCCAAATTGCCAGAGAAATAGGGAGAAAGCTTGTCGTCGCCCCTTTGCCCCGCAACGTTCATCCCGTGCGCAACGCAGGTCATCGCAAGGCAAGAGCGTCGACGATACTAAAGCAAATATACAAGGACAAGATCGAAGCAAGTTTCGGGGACGCCGCCGCGTACCCTGACGGCAAGGATTTTGCGGTTTCCGTCGTGGACACGCTGGGCAATGTCATCAACGGTGCCTCGGTCCGGACGATGGAATCCGAGGTGGCAGAGCAAGCGGCCATTGCACTCGCCATTCCAGACGGTCGGAAAGACAGGGTGTATATGGCGATTCGAAAGCGGCTGCCCGGACATTCGAGCAAGGCAGGGTATCCTGGCAGGTAGTTCAAATTCTGAAAGGCGCCAAACACGGCGACAGCCCTACACACTCCATCCTTCGGTTCCCTGTTCACGTCGGGGCGATCGAGGGGCTTCCTCCGTACGTCAACGAGTCTGCGCACGAGGCTGCGCGTGGCTATGCCGACCGCGCTGCCCTCGGATCGGGCGACTCTTTCCCCGGACACAGAGACGCTCCTATCACGTACATTGAAATTACTAAATTATTTTACGCAGAGAAAAGGGTTTTCCCGCCGCCTCATTTCAAGCAAATCTGGTTGCAGGTGGTCAAGCTCAGACTTTCGCAAACTGACTCCTACCCAAATCCGACGTCGCTTAACAGCATATATCCTGGCATTTACGCGCATTGTTCTTGCGTGGCCGTTAGTAAGGCTACTACTTTGTCTCACATGCTCTGGGAGGGCAAATAGTTGGGCCCGAAGTTCTGCAAGGAAGAGTGGGACGCGCTCCTGCGAAGACCCGTTTTGAAGACCAAATCCTGGCCGTCCAGCGTGCCTGCGATCGCGCCGGCAGGCTGAGCCTGTCAGTCCCGTCGTGGGATTAGCCGGGTGCGCGTTTTATCGTGTTTTGCTGGACCCAATGAAAGTTAATTCACTCACTCACTCACTCACTCACTCACTCACTCACTCACTCACTCACTCACTCACTCACTCACTCACTCACTCACTCACTCACTCACTCACTCGCTCACTCACTCACTCACTCACTCACTCACTCACTCACTCACTCACTCACTCACTCACTCACTCACTCACTCACTCACTCACTCACTCACTCACTCACGGCCACGTGGTGCCACGTGCTGAAGTTTTCCAGCATCGATGTTAAATACTGACTGAAAATAACTGTTAAAGAAATATACCGAGTTTTACTATCATCACTAGAATTGGCGGGGCTGTCACGGTGTTGAAGGTTAAGCTAATTTCAAAATCTCTGTGGCGCCCTCTTCAAAAAGTTAGGAAGAGTTTTTTAAAAAAATGGCTATTCTTAGCTGCCTTAATTCTTGATTTCATATTTGTAATCAATGCGTTAAGCGTATGTCTGTTTACGTGTGTAGCCTTTAGCTTGAAGGGTATACGTGGCCCTTTCACTTTTTGTATAGCTTGGATTATTTCGCGTGTTATCCATGAATTTGCTTTCTTTGCCTTTTTCGTCTTGATTGGCACATAATTCCCAAGGCTGAAAAGTACAATGTCTATGTTTTTTTCTTTCCGCAAAACGTGTATATCTATGGCAACGTCCGTAGAAAGCTCTTCAAATGTAGCGTAATTTTTTACGTGGCAAGCAGTCAAAGAACTTGCGAGAAATATTTAGTTGAGAATACAGCGGCAATAATAGCGCAATAGAGGAATATAGCGAGGAATATAGCGTGCAATAAACCCGCCGTGGTTGCTCAGTGGCTATGGTGTTGGGCTGCTGAGCACGAGGCCGCGGGATCGAATCCCGGCCACGGCGGCCGCATTTCGATGGAGGCGAAATGCGAAAAACCCGTGTGCTTAGATTTAGGTGCACGTTAAAGAGAACCCCAGGTGGTCGAAATTTCCGGAGTCCTCCACTACGGCGTGCCTCATAATCAGAAAGTGGTTTTGGCACGTAAAACCCCATATTTTAATTTTTTTTAGCGTGCAATAATAGCCAACATGCAAGAACTCTCTGCTTGCGTTTTAATACTGCCTTTTTATGTCACCAGCTCCTCCACAATTACTTATTATTTTTTATACCGCAGCTACGGGTACAGTCGATTCGAAGTCCGGCTCTTAGTCTCAGCCAGCGCGTTGTAGAAAGACAGAGGGGTGCAAATGCTGCAGTGGTATTAGCGAAAGGAATGTCTATGGCTTCGTTTGCTTACATGCCCGCACCCTCCCGACTGAGCGCTCAATCCCCCTTGAGTTTAATTATTCCCTATGGGTCTTAATCCTGTCCTTGCAACGATATTTGCCGATTTCCTCCAGGAAAATAAAGCCGTGAA